>NW_027196508.1:12500-88442 GCF_038502225.1 Cherax quadricarinatus | reverse complement strand
GAGGTCACAGCAGTGAAAAGAGTGACGAAGATGACAAGTGTGGTCATCAGTGTCGACCTGGAAGAGTAAGGAAGAAGAAGGATCCTGAGCCTCGCCCGGGTGTTCAAATCTCCTATTTCGTTGCTGTCCTGATGCCGCTCTGGAAACATAGATCCCACTGACTCAATTACCCAAAACTTGGTAGCACGTATAACGGAATCTAAATCCGCTGTCACCTCCTGAGCACCCGCTCAATACACCAAATAATCGCAAAGTTTCCAAGGCCACGATCAGCAACGTTACACCCACCACCTCGGTCTTCCAACACAATAAACCAAATTAAACGAAGCTTGGAAACAAGCGAACCTTTACAGCCTCAGAGCCGCCCAGAGAAGCGATACAATAAACCAAATTACTCGCAGCATAACTGCACCCAACTCTCTCGCTCTCTCAACCCTGCCCCAGCATCGAGGCAATCCCGTCCATACGGTCAGAGTTGCTGCATCAGCACTTGCCTTTTGGATTACGAGATTGCAATGGGTTTATCTCAGAGGATACCCAGGGATGCCTTCCTTGGCGGACTCAAATCCAATCTTGGACACCGCCAACTTTATTGCGGTGGGACGCGCCCTCGACCCACTTTATTCTCAAATACACAGTCGCAGATTTGGGTTTATTTTATATGTAATTGTGTCTTTCTCGTGGGAGAGGCGGAGTTATCTTACATTATAAGGAGGAAAAATTTTCCCGAAGATTTTCCCTAAAGAGCTTTGTGGTTCATGAAGTTCTTGTTCTCAAGACTCTTGTCATGATATATATATATATATATATATATATATATATATATATATATATATATATATATATATATATATATATATATATATATACAACACGTCGGCCGCTTCCCACCGAGGCAGGGTGACTCAGAAAAAAAGAAAAACCCAGAAAGACAAAAAAAAAAAATCATCATTCAACACTTTCACCATCACTCATACTTACATAATCACTGTCTTTGCAGAGGCGCTCAGATGCGACAGTCTAGAAGTCCCTCCAAACTGCTAATATCCCGAACCCCTCCTTTAAAGTGCAGACACTGTACTTCCCAATTCCAGGACTCAAGTTCGGCTGTATAAAAATAACCGGTTTCCTTGAATCCCTTCACAAAATATTACCCTGCTCACACTTCAACAGCTCGTCAGGTCCCAAAAACCATTCGTCTTCATTCACTCCTATCTAACACGCTCACACACGCTTGCTGGAGGTCCAAGCCCCTCGCCCACAAAACCTCCTTTACCCCTTCCCTCCAACCATTTCGATGACGACCCCTTCCTTTCCCTACAGATTTATACGTTCTCCATGTCATTCTAATTTGATCCATTCTCTCTAAATGACCAAACCACCTCAACAAACCCTCTTCAGCACTCTAATACTTTTATTAACTCCACACCTTCTCCTAATTTCCACACTCCGAATTTTCTGCATAATATTTACACCACACATTGCCCTTAGACAGGACATCTCCACTGCCTCCAACCGTCTCCTCGCTGCAGCATATACAACCCAAGCTTCACACCCATATGAGTATTAGTACCACTATACTTTCATACATTCCCTTCTTTGCCTCCATAGATAACGTTTTTTTGTCTCCACATATACCTCAACGCACCACTCACCTTTTTTCCTTCATCTATTCTATGATTAACCTCATCCTTCATAAATCCATCCGCCGACACGTCAACTCCCAAGTATCTGAAAACATTCACTTCTTCCATACTCCTCCCCAATTTGATATCCAATTTTTCTTTATCTAAATCATTTGACACCCTCATCACCTTACTCTTTTCTATGTTCACTTTCAACATTCTACCTTTACACACATTCTCAAACTCGTCCACTAACCTTTGCAACTTTTCTTTAAAATCCCCCAAAAGCACTGTATCATATATATATATATATATATATATATATATATATATATATATATATATATATATATATATATATATATATATATATATATATACGTAGTAGCACACTGCGGATGTATCCACTTTGGCTAAATAAAAGTGTTCTTTCTCCAGAAGACTTTTGACGTTTTTATCATCCTTGCGAAGGAAACGTCGCCCTCTGTTAAGGTCCCGATATTGCTCTTGTCTTGATGGCTTCCGTTTGTCTTCAAGGAGTGGATAAAGTTCTCACGTGTCACTCCTGCGTTTTGTCTCGCGAGAGAGAGACAAAGGGAGAGACACAGAGACAGAGGGAGAGACACAGAGACAGAGGGAGAGACACAGAGACAGAGGGAGAAACACAGAGACAGAACTAGTTAGGTTTCAAAGCTGTCTACTGCAGGTGAGTCGTTACGGTACTAATCACCTCTAAACTGACAGCTAGATGACTTTCATTCTTATAACAAGGAAGCAGTAAATTATCTCCGTGTTTATGCACTCAGACATACTCGTCTCGGTGTATATCGGTCATATACGCATCTCGGTGTATATACACTGATCATATATGCATCTCAGTGTATATACACTGATCATATATGCATCTCGGTGTATATACACTGATCATATATGCATCTCAGTGTATATACACTGATCATATATGCATCTCGGTGTATATACACTGATCATATATGCATCTCGGTGTATATACACTGATCATATATGCATCTCGGTGTATATACACTGATCATATATGCATCTCGGTGTATATAAACTGATCATATATGCATCTCAGTGTATATAAACTGATCATATATGCATCTCAGTGTATATACACTAATCATATATGCATCTCGGTATATATACACCAAAAGACATAAGCTTGTCGGTGTATATCTCGCTATATATATACCCAGAGATATATATCTCTGGGTGTATATACACTGACAGATTATCTTTCCTGCGGTGAAATATTATTTCACTTACTGTAAGAGATCATCTCTTCTGCAGTGAGAGATTGTATCTCCTGAATGAGAGACTATCTCTAGTGCACTGAGAGAGAATTTCCTGCCTGCTACAAGCACTAACGAGACTATTCCTCTGCCTGTCTCTTTTCAAGAGAGATAAAATAGCTCCTCCTGTTCGTTGAGGCGGAAAATTGTCTCATAATTTTCGAGAGATTAAAGGCATTGTCTCTCTCTCTCTGTGTGGTGAGATTAAGATATTACTGCTGATACTGTCTCTTACTTCTTCACAGATTAAGGAAGTTCCTCCCGTCTGAGAGAGAGAAGAGAGAGAGAGAGAGAGAGAGAGAGAGAGAGAGGGAAGAGAGAGAGAGAGAGAGAGAGGGTGGAAGAGAGAGAGAGAGAGAGAATAGCCAGAAATCATCGTATTGTTTACTGATGCAGAAAAATAAAGTAATTATGTTAGTAAATAAGTACTTAATTGATTTCGATCCTTCAAGGGGTGCTTTAATACCGGTGAAGGGCTCTTGATTCAAGGTTTCGGAATTCTTCCATTCCTCAGATCGGTTCTGACTACCTCCCATTTACATCGAGAAAATAAGAATCTGCGCCATCTTCCAGTAAAAAAAAACGTCTGCAACGTTCAGTTACGTGAAGAAAAAAATTAAACCATATATATATATATATATATATATATATATATATATATATATATATATATATATATATATATATATATATATATATATATATATATATACTACCACCCCGGCGAGGCTACCCTGGCTGGCGAGTAAAGCCCTCTCTAAATTGGTAATAAAGGCAATTGCTTTCTGGTCGTGTGTTTGGGATCAAAGACTGTGTTGACTGAGGTCTCCTGCACCAGTCTTACCTCCTCCCTGCTACACTCAAGATTGTGTGTTGACTGAAGTCTCCTGCACCAGTCTTACGTCCTCCCTGCTACACTCAAGATTGTGTGTTGACTGAAGTCTCCTGCACCAGTCTTACGTCCTCCCTGCTTTAGTCAAGATTGTGTGTTGACTGAAGTCTCCTGCACCAGTGGCCCGGTGGCCTGGTGGCTAAAGCTCCCGCTTCACACACGGAGGGCCCGGGTTCGATTCCCGGCGGGTGGAAACATTTCGACACGTTTCCTTACACCTGTTGTCCTGTTCACCTAGCAGCAAATAGGTACCTGGGTGTTAGTCGACTGGTGTGGGTCGCATCCTGGGGGACAAGATTAAGGACCCCAATGGAAATAAGTTAGACAGTCCTCGATGACGCACTGACTTTCTTGGGTTATCCTGGGTGGCTAACCCTCCGGGGTTAAAAATCCGAACGAAATCTTATCTCTTATCTTACCTCCTCCCTGCTTTAGTCAAGATTGTGTGTTGACTGAGGTCTCCTGCACCAGTCTTACCTCCTCCCTGCTACACTCAAGATTGTGTGTTGACTGAGGTCTCCTGCACCAGTCTTACCTCCTCCCTGCTACACTCAAGATTGTGTGTTGACTGAAGTCTCCTGCACCAGTCTTACCTCCTCCCTGCTTTAGTCAAGATTGTTGACTGAGGTCTCCTGCACCAGTCTTACCTCCTTCCTGCTACACTCAAGATTGTGTGTTGACTGAAGTCTCCTGCACCAGTCTTACCTCCTCCCTGCTTTAGTCAAGATTGTGTGTTGACTGAGGTCTCCTGCACCAGTCTTACCTCCTCCCTGCTACACTCAAGATTGTGTGTTGACTGAGGTCTCCTGCACCAGTCTTACCTCCTCCCTGCTACACTCAAGATTGTGTGTTGACTGAAGTCTCCTGCACCAGTCTTACGTCCTCCCTGCTTTAGTCAAGATTGTGTGTTGACTGAGGTCTCCTGCACCAGTCTTACCTCCTCCCTGCTACACTCAAGATTGTGTGTTGACTGAAGTCTCCTGCACCAGTCTTACCTCCTCCCTGCTTTAGTCAAGATTGTGTGTTGACTGAGGTCTCCTGCACCAGTCTTACCTCCTCCCTGCTACACTCAAGATTGTGTGTTGACTGAAGTCTCCTGCACCAGTCTTACCTCCTCCCTGCTACACTCAAGATTGTGTGTTGACTGAAGTCTCCTGCACCAGTCTTACCTCCTCCCTGCTACACTCAAGATTGTGTGTTGACTGAGGTCTCCTGCACCAGTCTTACCTCCTCCCTGCAACAATCAAGACTGTGTGTTGACTGAGGTCTCCTGCATCAGTCTTACCTCCTCTCTGCCACACTTAAGACTGCTCCTGTTTCTTGTGGTAGCCTTGCCTGATTCTGTATGGCAGGTACGGAGAGAAGAGAAGCGAGGAGGGAGGAAGGGAGAGAGTAAGAGAGAGAAGTAACGAAAGCAGGGGAAAGAGGAAGGGAAGGAGTGAGGCAGGGAGAGAAAGATGCAGGGAGGAAGGTAGGGAGGAAGAGGGGCATGGAGGGAGTTGAGCAGAGAGGAAGTGAAACAGGGAGAAAAATGTGCAGGGAGGGAGAGGCAGGAAGGGAGGGAGATAAATATGCAGGGAGGGAGAGAGATAGGGAGATAGACAGACAAGGAGGAAGAGAGAGAGAGAGAGAGAAAGGGGAAATCTTGAAAGATAGACTGTTTGGAGAAAGTTTAAGAGATAATTATTTTGAGAGAGATATTATGATTGGAGAGATTGAGAACTGAATAATTATTGAGCAATTGATAATTCAATATATTTTGTTGAGTATGTTGTTCGAGACATGTGCGAAACATCTCAAGAGAGACACTGAGATAGAAATATCTCTGAGGAAGTTCAAGGAACAGTTGGCTCCAGTGAGATATCGCGAGAGATCGGAGATACTTGTGAGATATCTCGATACTTTTACAGAGAAAATTCGAAAGATAAACAGTGAAGAACAAGCATGAACTGTGACAACGTTTCGCTCTGCGTAGAGCTTTATCAAACAGGGCGAAAAGTAAGAACCGCACAGCACGTGGAGAATTGCAGGAGGCTCTAGTTCCTCGGATGAAGAGCTATAGACATGTCCATCGGAGACGAGCTGGAATGACTGCAATCTTCTTTACGTTCGCCAGGGACGTTCTTGCTGACGTTCTTGCTGACGTTCTTGCTGACGTTCTTGCTGACGTTCTTGCTGACGTTCTTGCTGACGTTCCATCTTAGAAGCTATTATTATTATTATTATTATTATTAATATTATTATTTATATTCTTCTTATTATTATTATTATTTATATTATTCTTATTCTTATTATTCTTACTGTTATTATTATTTATATTATTATTATTATAATTATTATTATTATTATTATTAGTTATATTATTATAATTATTATTATTGTTATTATTATTATAATTATTATTATTATTATTATTATTATTATTATTATTATTAAACAATACGTCATATTACGTCTCTGGATGAGCTACAAAAATGGAACTTCAGCAAGAACGTCATCAAGAACGTCAGCAAGAACGTCAGCAAGAACGTCAGCAAGAACGTCAGCAAGAACGTCAGCAAGAACGTCATCAAGAACGTCAGCAACAACGTCCCTCGCGAACGTAAACAAGATTCCAACTCGTCTCCGATGGACGTGTCTATAATAATACTAATAAGAAGAATAGGTGGTTGTTAATTGTACCATGGGTCGTAATGATGAGGTTGTTAATTGTACCATGGGTCGTAATGATGAGGTTGTTAATTGTACCACGGGTCGTAATGATGAGGTTGTTAATTGTACCATGGGTCGTAATGATGAGGTTGTTAATTGTACCATGGGTCGTAATGATGAGGTTGTTAATTGTACCATGGGTCGTAATGATGAGGTTGTTAATTGTACCATGGGTCGTAATGATGAGGTTGTTAATTGTAACATTGGTCGTAATGATGAGGTTGTTAAATGTACCATGGGTCGTAATGATGAGGTTGTTAATTGTACCACGGGTCGTAATGATGAGGTTGTTAATTGTACCATGGGTCGTAATGATGAGGTTGTTAATTGCATCAGAAACGAAGGTAATTTATTCTCTTGGTCTACGACCCGACATCAGGTAAATATTTACTGGGTAATTCCTACAGTTAATGGATGTCCGGTTTTTCTCTCGTCATTAACAATAGGTAAAGTTTTTAACTAAAACACGTACACACACACGTACACACACACGTACACACACACGTACACACACACGTACACACACACGTACACACACACACACACACACACACACACACACACACACACACACACACACACACACACACACACACACACACACACACACACACACACACACCCTATCTTAGGCCATTCTAAATTTATCAAGCGTTATTTAACATCATTAACTGTGTTACTAAGTGTTAATGCATCAACACTGCTTGTGTCAGGAGCATCAACACTGCTTGTGTGTCAGGAGCATCAACACTGCTTGTGTCAGGAGCATCAACACTGCTTGTGTCAGGAGCATCAACACTGCTTGTGTCAGGAGCATCAACACTGCTTGTTTCAAGAGCATCAACACTGCTTGTGTCAGGAGCGTCAGCACTGCTTGTGTCAGGAGCATCAGCACTGCTTGTGTCAGGAGCATCAACACTGCTTGTGTCAGGAGCATCAGCACTGCTTGTGTCAGGAGCATCAGCACTGCTTGTGTGTCAGGAGCATCAGCACTGCTTGTGTCAGGAACATCAGCACTGCTTGTGTCAGGAGCATCAGCACTGCTTGTGTCAGGAGCATCAGCACTGCTTGTGTGTCAGGAGCATCAGCACTGCTTGTGTCAGGAGCATCAGCACTGCTTGTGTCAGGAGCATCAACACTGCTTGTGTCAGGAGCATCAACACTGCTTGTGTCAGGAGCATCAACACTGCTTGTGTCAGGAGCATCAACACTGCTTGTGTCAGGAGCATCAACACTGCTTGTGTCAGGAGCATCAACACTGCTTGTGTCAGGAGCATCAACACTGCTTGTGTCAGGAGCATCAACACTGCTTGTGTCAGGAGCATCAACACTGCTTGTGTCAGGAGCATCAACACTGCTTGTGTCAGGAGCATCAACACTGCTTGTGTTAGGAGCAACAACACTGCTTGTGTCAGGAGCATCAACACTGCTTGTGTCAGGAGCATCAACACTGCTTGTGTCAGGAGCATCAACACTGCTTGTGTCAGGAGCATCAACACTGCTTGTGTTAGGAGCAACAACACTGCTTGTGTCAGGAGCATCAACACTGCTTGTGTGTCAGGAGCATCAACACTGCTTGTGTCAGGAGTATCAACACTGCTTGTGTCAGGAGCATCAACACTGCTTGTGTCAGGAGCATCAACACTGCTTGTGTCAGGAGCATCAACACTGCTTGTGTCAGGAGCATCAACACTGCTTGTGTCAGGAGCATCAACACTGCTTGTGTTAGGAGCATCAACACTGCTTGTGTCAGGAGCATCAACACTGCTTGTGTCAGGAGCATCAACACTGCTTGTGTGTCAGGAGCATCAACACTGCTTGTGTCAGGAGCCACTGCTTGTGTCAGGAGCATCAACACTGCTTGTGTTAGAAGCATCAACACTGCTTGTGTCAGGAGCATCAACACTGCTTGTGTGTCAGGAGCATCAACACTGCTTGTGTGTCAGGAGCATCAACACTGCTTGTGTGTCAGGAGCATCAGCACTGCTTGTGTGTCAGGAGCATCAACACTGCTTGTGTCAGGAGCATCAACACTGCTTGTGTCAGGAGCATCAACACTGCTTGTGTCAGGAGCATCAACACTGCTTGTGTCAGGAGCATCAGCACTGCTTGTGTGTCAGGAGCATCAGCACTGCTTGTGTCAGGAGCATCAGCACTGCTTGTGTCAGGAGCATCAACACTGCTTGTGTCAGGAGCATCAGCACTGCTTGTGTCAGGAGCATCAGCACTGCTTGTGTGTCAGGAGCATCAGCACTGCTTGTGTCAGGAACATCAGCACTGCTTGTGTCAGGAGCATCAGCACTGCTTGTGTCAGGAGCATCAGCACTGCTTGTGTGTCAGGAGCATCAGCACTGCTTGTGTCAGGAGCATCAGCACTGCTTGTGTCAGGAGCATCAACACTGCTTGTGTCAGGAGCATCAACACTGCTTGTGTCAGGAGCATCAACACTGCTTGTGTCAGGAGCATCAACACTGCTTGTGTCAGGAGCATCAACACTGCTTGTGTCAGGAGCATCAACACTGCTTGTGTCAGGAGCATCAACACTGCTTGTGTCAGGAGCATCAACACTGCTTGTGTCAGGAGCATCAACACTGCTTGTGTCAGGAGCATCAACACTGCTTGTGTCAGGAGCATCAACACTGCTTGTGTCAGGAGCATCAACACTGCTTGTGTAAGGAGCATCAACACTGCTTGTGTGTCAGGAGCATCAACACTGCTTGTGTCAGGAGCATCAACACTGCTTGTGTCAGGAGCATCAACACTGCTTGTGTGTCAGGAGCATCAACACTGCTTGTGTCAGGAGCATCAACACTGCTTGTGTGTCAGGAGCATCAACACTGCTTGTGTCAGGAGCATCAGCACTGCTTGTGTCAGGAGCATCAGCACTGCTTGTGTCAGGAGCATCAACACTGCTTGTGTCAGGAGCATCAACACTGCTTGTGTCAGGAGCATCAGCACTGCTTGTGTCAGGAGCATCAACACTGCTTGTGTCAGGAGCATCAACACTGCTTGTGTTAGGAGCATCAACACTGCTTGTGTCAGGAGCATCAACACTGCTTGTGTTAGGAGCATCAACACTGCTTGTGTCAGGAGCATCAACACTGCTTGTGTCAGGAGCATCAACACTGCTTGTGTCAGGAGCATCAGCACTGCTTGTGTCAGGAGCATCAACACTGCTTGTGTCAGGAGCATCAACACTGCTTGTGTTAGGAGCATCAACACTGCTTGTGTCAGGAGCATCAACACTGCTTGTGTCAGGAGCATCAACACTGCTTGTGTCAGGAGCATCAACACTGCTTGTGTTATGAGCATCAACACTGCTTGTGTCAGGAGCATCAACACTGCTTGTGTGTCAGGAGCATCAACACTGCTTGTGTGTCAGGAGCATCAACACTGCTTGTGTGTCAGGAGCATCAACACTGCTTGTGTGTCAGGAGCATCAACACTGCTTGTGTGTCAGGAGCATCAACACTGCTTGTGTGTCAGGAGCATCAACACTGCTTGTGTCAGGAGCATCAACACTGCTTGTGTCAGGAGCATCAACACTGCTTGTGTCAGGAGCATCAACACTGCTTGTGTCAGGAGCATCAGCACTGCTTGTGTGTCAGGAGCATCAGCACTGCTTGTGTCAGGAGCATCAGCACTGCTTGTGTCAGGAGCATCAACACTGCTTGTGTCAGGAGCATCAGCACTGCTTGTGTCAGGAGCATCAGCACTGCTTGTGTCAGGAGCATCAGCACTGCTTGTGTGTCAGGAGCATCAGCACTGCTTGTGTCAGGAACATCAGCACTGCTTGTGTCAGAAGCATCAGCACTGCTTGTGTCAGGAGCATCAGCACTGCTTGTGTGTCAGGAGCATCAGCACTGCTTGTGTCAGGAGCATCAGCACTGCTTGTGCCAGGAGCATCAGCACTGCTTGTGTCAGGAGCATCAGCACTGCTTGTGTGTCAGGAGCATCAGCACTGCTTGTGTCAGGAGCATCAGCACTGCTTGTGTCAGGAGCCTCAACACTGCTTGTGTGTCAGGAGCATCAGCACTGCTTGTGTGTCAGGAGCATCAGCACTGCTTGTGTCAGGAGCATCAGCACGGCTTGTGTCAGGAGCATCAACACTGCTTGTGCCAGGAGCATCAGCACTGCTTGTGTGCCAGGAGCATCAGCACTGCTTGTGTCAGGAGCATCAACACTGCTTGTGTCAGGAGCATCAACACTGCTTGTGTCAGGAGCATCAACACTGCTTGTGTCAGGAGCATCAACACTGCTTGTGTCAGGAGCATCAACACTGCTTGTGTCAGGAGCATCAACACTGCTTGTGTCAGGAGCATCAACACTGCTTGTGTCAGGAGCATCAACACTGCTTGTGTCAGGAGCATCAACACTACTTGTGTCAGGAGCATCAACACTGCTTGTGTCAGGAGCATCAGCACTGCTTGTGTGTCAGGAGCGTCAACACTGCTTGTGTCAGTAGCATCAACACTGCTTGTGTGTCAGGAGCATCAACACTGCTTGTGTGTCAGGAGCATCAACACTGCTTGTGTGTCAGGAGCATCAACACTGCTTGTGTGTCAGGAGCATCAACACTGCTTGTGTGTCAGGAGCATCAACACCGCTTGTGTGTCAGGAGCATCAACACTGCTTGTGTGTCAGGAGCATCAACACTGCTTGTGTGTCAGGAGCATCAACACTGCTTGTGTGTCAGGAGCATCAACACTGCTTGTGTGTCAGGAGCATCAACACTGCTTGTGTGTCAGGAGCATCAACACTGCTTGTGTGTCAGGAGCATCAGCACTGCTTGTGTGTCAGGAGCATCAACACTGCTTGTGTGTCAGGAGCATCAGCACTGCTTGTGTGTCAGGAGCATCAGCACTGCTTGTGTGTCAGGAGCATCAACACTGCTTGTGTGTCAGGAGCATCAGCACTGCTTGTGTGTCAGGAGCATCAGCACTGCTTGTGTGTCAGGAGCATCAACACCGCTTGTGTGTCAGGAGCATCAACACTGCTTGTGTGTCAGGAGCATCAACACTGCTTGTGTGTCAGGAGCATCAACACTGCTTGTGTGTCAGGAGCATCAGCACTGCTTGTGTGTCAGGAGCATCAGCACTGCTTGTGTGTCAGGAGCATCAGCACTGCTTGTGTGTCAGGAGCATCAACACCGCTTGTGTGTCAGGAGCATCAACACTGCTTGTGTGTCAGGAGCATCAACACTGCTTGTGTGTCAGGAGCATCAACACTGCTTGTGTGTCAGGAGCATCAGCACTGCTTGTGTGTCAGGAGCATCAGCACTGATTGTGTGTCAGGATCATCAACACTGCTTGTGTGTCAGGAGCATCAACACTGCTTGTGTGTCAGGAGCATCAACACTGCTTGTGTGTCAGGAGCATCAGCACTGCTTGTGTGTCAGGAGCATCAGCACTGATTGTGTGTCAGGAGCATCAACACTGCTTGTGTGTCAGGAGCATCAACACTGCTTGTGTGT
The DNA here is from genome assembly GCF_038502225.1 of Cherax quadricarinatus. Taxonomy (NCBI): domain Eukaryota; kingdom Metazoa; phylum Arthropoda; class Malacostraca; order Decapoda; family Parastacidae; genus Cherax; species Cherax quadricarinatus. The sequence continues at coordinate 76,427 of NW_027196508.1, read as the reverse complement.
CAGGAGCATCAGCACTGATTGTGTGTCAGGAGCATCAACACTGCTTGTGTGTCAGGAGCATCAACACTGCTTGTGTGTCAGGAGCATCAACACTGCTTGTGTGTCAGGAGCATCAACACTGCTTGTGTGTCAGGAGCATCAACACTGCTTGTGTGTCAGGAGCATCAACACTGCTTGTGTGTCAGGAGCATCAGCACTGCTTGTGTGTCAGGAGCATCAGCACTGCTTGTGTGTCAGGAGCATCAGCACTGCTTGTGTGTCAGGAGCATCAGCACTGCTTGTGTGTCAGGAGCATCAGCACTGCTTGTGTGTCAGGAGCATCAGCACTGCTTGTGTGTCAGGAGCATCAGCACTGCTTGTGTGTCAGGAGCATCAGCACTGCTTGTGTCAGGAGCATCAGCACTGCTTGTGTCAGGAGCCTCAACACTGCTTGTGTGTCAGGAGCATCAGCACTGCTTGTGTGTCAGGAGCATCAGCACTGCTTGTGTGTCAGGAGCATCACTGCTTTACAAGCTAAGACTACCAACTCTGTATAGAAAAGCATGATATATACACTGAGAGACAGCTAGACAGTATTTCTGATAGTGTACATTGTCCTGTGACCTTAGTGACCCCACAGTGACCTGTGACCTTAGTGACCCCCACATTATCCTATGACCTTAGTGACCCCACATTGACCTGTGACCTTAGGTATCCACATTAACCAAAGACTTCAGTGGTCCACACTGACCTGTGGCCTTAGTGATCCACACTGACCTGTGACCTTAGTGACCCACTCTGACCAATGACCTTTGTGATCCACATTGATCTGTGACCTTAGTGACCCACACTGAACTGTGACCGTAATTACCCTCATAGACCTGTGACTTTAATGACTCACATTGACCTGTCATGGACCAATCGATGGACTTCAAACCTAATATTGATGTTTCTTAGGAATCATATTATAGGTGGTCTCTTGATTCAAGGAACTGAAACTACCCTCCCATTCCTCGAAGCAAACCTGGTAACTTCCGACTATCCATTGGCTCTAAACGCTTTCCATACAATGCCGATGTTAACCATATAGTGATAGAGGCTGTGTTTAATGTTTGGTGAGATACTGTTGTGGTGTTAGTGGGATACTGTTGTGGTGTTAGTGAGATACTGTTGTGGTGTTAGTGAGATACTGTTGTGGTGTTAGTGAGATACTGTTGTTGTGTTAGTGAGAGACTGTTGTAGTGTTAATGAGATACTCTTGCGGTGTTAGTGAGATACTGTTGTGGTGTTAGTGGGATACTGTTGTGGTGTTAGTGAGATACTGTTGTGGTGTTAGTGAGATACTGTTGTGGTGTTAGTGGGATACTGTTGTGGTGTTAGTGGGATACTGTTGTGGTGTTAGTGAGATACTGTTGTGGTGTTAGTGGGATATTGTTGTGGCGTTAGTGAGATACTGTTGTGGTGTTAGTGAGATACTGTTGTGGTGTTAGTGAGATACTCTTGCGGTGTTAGTGGGATACTGTTGTGGTGTTAGTGAGATACTGTTGTGGTGTTAGTGAGATACTGTTGTGGTGTTAGTGGGATACTGTTGTGGTGTTAGTGAGATACTGTTGTGGTGTTAGTGAGATACTGTTGTGGTGTTAGTGGGATACTGTTGTGGTGTTAGTGGGATACTGTTGTGGTGTTAGTGAGATACTGTTGTGGTGTTAGTGGGATATTGTTGTGGCGTTAGTGAGATACTGTTGTGGTGTTAGTGAGATACTGTTGTGGTGTTAGTGAGATACTGTTGTGGTGTTAGTGGGATACTGTTGTGGTGTTAGTGAGATACTGTTGTGGTGTTAGTGAGATACTGTTGTGGTGTTAGTGAGATGCTGTTGTGGTGTTAGTGAGATACTGTTGTGGTGTTAGTGAGATACTGTTGTGGTGTTAGTGAGATACTGTTGTGGTGTTAGTGAGATACTGTTGTGGTGTTAGTGAGATACTGTTGTGGTGTTAGTGAGATACTGTTGTGGTGTTAGTGAGATACTGTTGTGGTGTTAGTGAGATACTGTTGTGGTGTTAGTGGGATACTGTTGTGGTGTTAGTGAGATACTGTTGTGGTGTTAGTGGGATACTGTTGTGGTGTTAGTGAGATACTGTTGTGGTGTTAGTGGGATATTGTTGTGGCGTTAGTGAGATACTGTTGTGGTGTTAGTGAGATACTGTTGTGGTGTTAGTGAGATACTGTTGTGGTGTTAGTGAGATACTGTTGTGGTGTTAGTGAGATACTGTTGTGGTGTCAGTGTGTGTGGCTTTTATCTCTCTGGGTGGCTCTCTTATCTCTGTGTGGGGGGACTCTTATTTATGTGTGACTCTCTTTTTCTCTCTGGGTGTGTACTCACCTAATTGTGGTTGCAGGGATCGAGACACAGCTCCTGGCCCCGCCTCTTCACTGATCGCTACTAGGTCCTCTCCCTCTCTGCTTCCAGAGCTTTGTCATACCTCGTCTTAAAGCTATGTATGGTTCCTGCCTCCACTACATCACTTGTTAGGCTATTCCACTTCCTGACGACTCTATGACTGAAGAAATACTTCCTAACATCCCTATGACTCGTCTGAGTTTTCAGCTTCTAATTGTGACCCCTTGTTTCTGTGTCCCCTCTCTGGAACAACCTGTCTCTGTCTGTGTGTATGTGTGTGTGTGTGTTTGTGCGTGTGTGTTTGTGTGTATGTGTGTATGTGTGTGTGTGTGTGTGTGTGTGTGTGTGTGTGTGTGTGTGTGTGTGTGTGTGTGTGTGTGTGTGTGTGTGTACTCACCTAGTTGTGCTCACCTAGTTGAGGTTGCAGGGGTCGAGTCCTAGCTCCTGGCCCCGCCTCTTCACTGGTTGCTACTAGGTCACTCTCCCTGAACATGGAGCTTTATCATATCTCTGCTTAAAGCTATGTATGGATCCTGCCTCCACTACATCACTTCCCAAACTATTCCACTTACTGACTACTCTGTGGCTGAAGAAATACTTCCTAACATCCCTGTGATTCATCTGTGTCTTCAACTTCCAACTGTGTCCCCTTGTTACTGTGTCCAATCTCTGGAACATCCTGTCTTTGTCCACCTTGTCAATTCCTCTCAGTATTTTGTATGTCGTTATCATGTCCCCCCTATCTCTCCTGTCCTCCAGTGTCGACAGGTCGATTTTCCATAACCTCTCCTTGTAGGACATACCTCTTAGCTCTGGGACTAGTCTTGTTGCAAACCTTTGCACTTTCTCTAGTTTCTTTACGTGCTTGGCTAGGTGTGGGTTCCAAACTGGTGCCGCATACTCCAATATGGGCCTAACGTACACGGTGTACAGGGTCCTGAACGATTCCTTATTAAGATGTCGGAATGCTGTTCTGAGGTTTGCTAGGCGCCAATATGCTCCAGCAGGTATTTGGTTGATGTGCGCTTCAGGAGATGTGCCTGGTGTTATACTCACCCCAAGATCTTTTTCCTTGAGTGAGGTTTGTAATCTCTGGCCCCCTAGACTGTACTCCGTCTGCGGTCTTCTTTGCCCTTCCCCAACCTTCATGACTTTGCACTTGGTGGGGTTGAACTCCAGGAGCCAATTGCTGGACCAGGTCTGCAGCCTGTCCAGATCCCTTTGTAGTTCTGCCTGGTCTTCGATCGAATGAATTTTCATCAACTTCATGTCATCTGCAAACAGGGACACTTTGGAGTCTATTCCTTCCGCCATGTCGTTCACAAATACCAGAAACAGCATTGGTCCTAGGACTGACCCCTGTGGGACCCCGCTGGTCACAGGTGCCCACTCTGACACCTCGCCACGTACCATGACTCGCTGCTGTCTTCCTGACAAGTATTCCTTGATCCATTGCAGTGCCTTCCCTGTTATCCCTGCTTGGTCCTCCAGTTTTTGCACTAATCTCTTGTGTGGAACTGTGTCAAACGCCTTCTTGCAGTCCCAGAAAATGCAATCCACCCACCCCTCTCTCTCTTGCCTTACTGCTGTCACCATGTCATAGAACTCTAGTAGGTTTGTGACACAGGATTTCCCGTCCCTGAAACCATGTTGGCTGCTGTTGATGAGATCATTCCTTTCTAGGTGTTCCACCATTCTTCTGACAATCTTCTCCATGACTTTGCATACTATACATGTCAGTGACACTGAACTGTAGTTTAGTGCTTCATGTCTCTCCTTTTTTAAAGATTGGGACTACATTTGCTGTCTTCCATGCCTCAGACAATCTCCCTGTTTCGATAGATGTATTGAATATTATTGTTAGGGGTACACAAAGCACCTCTGCTCCCTCTCTCAGGACCCATGGAGAGATGTTATCCGGCCCCACTGTGTCCAGCACTTGGTGGTGTACCCCACCTCTTCGTCTTTTTGGAGCCCCTTCTGTCTCCTCTGTGAACACTTTTTTGAATCTCTTGTTGAGTTCCTCACATACTTCACGGTCATTTCTTGTTGTCTCTCCTCCTTCCTTCCTTAGCCTAATTACCTGGTCCTTGACTGTTGTTTTCGTCCTGGTGTGGCTGTATAACAGCTTCGGGTCAGATTTGGCTTTCGCTGCTATGTCGTTTTCATATTGTCGTTGGGCCTCCCTTCTTATCTGTGCATAGTCATTTCTGGCTCTACGACTGCTCTCCTTATTCTCCTGGGTCCTTTGCCTTCTATATTTCTTCCATTTCCTAGCACACTTGGTTTTTGCCTCCCTTCACCTTTGGGTGAACCATGGGCTCATCCTGGTTTTTTCATTATTCCTGTTACCCTTGGGTACAAACCTCTCCTCAGCCTCCTTGCACATTGTTGTTACATACTCCATCATCTCATTAACTGGCTTCCCTGCCAGTTCTCTGTCCCACTGAACCCCGTTCAGGAAGTTCCTCATTCCCGTGTAGTCCCCTTTCTTGTAGTTTGGCTTCATTCGCCCTGGCCTTCCTGCTTACCCCTCCACTTGTAGCTCTACTGTGTATTCGAAGCTTAAAACCACATGATCGCTGGCCCCCAAGGGGTCTTTCATATGTGATGTCCTCAATATCTGCACTACTCAAGGTGAATACTAGGTCCAGTCTTTCTGGTTCATCCTCTCCTCTCTCTCTTGTAGTGTCCCTTTCGTGTTGGTACATGACGTTTTCCAGTACCACCTCCATCATCTTAGCCCTCCATGTATCTTGGCCCCCATATGGCTCCAAGTTCTCCCAATCGATCTCCTTGTGGTTAAAGTCACCCATGATCAGGAGCTTTGCCCTGCATGCATGAGCTCTTCTGGCCACTGCAGCCAGTGTGTCAACCATCGCTCTATTGCTCTCATCATACTCTTGCCTTGGCCTCCTGCTGTTCTGTGGTGGGTTATACATCACTGCAATTACCACTTTGGGACCTCCAGAGTGAAGCGTTCCCACTATGTAATCGCTTGCTTCTCTGCTGTCTCCTTTCTCCAGCTCATCAAAATTCCATCGGCTTTTGATCAGCAGTGCCACTCCAACCCCCCCTGTTCCCTCTGTCTTTCCTCAGGATCTGGTATCCCGTTGGAAATATGGCATCTGTTATCATACCTGTAAGCTTGGTTTCTGTGAGAGCTATGATGTCCGGTGATGCCTCTTTGGCTCTTTCGTGCCACTCCTCCCACTTTTTTGTTATTCCATCAGCGTTTGTGTACCACACCTTCAGTTTCCTCTCCAACACTGGGGTTTGGGGGGCCTGTGAGGGTGGGAGACCTGGTGGCGTACTGTGGGATTCTATAGGTGGGTGTTGGGTGGAAGCTGTGTGTGTGTGTGTGTGTGTGTGTGTGTGTGTGTGTGTGTGTGTGTGTGTGTGTGTGTGTGTGTGTGTGTGTGTGTGTGTGTGTGTGTGTGTGTGTGTGTGTGTGTGTGCGTGTGTGTGTGTGTGTGTGCGTGTGTGTATGGCTTTTATTTCTGTATATGGCTCTCTTACCTTTCTGTGTGTCTCTCTTGTCTATGCTTATGGTCGTGTTTTATTCATGTTTGTTTACTGATATAAGTGTGTACGAGTACTGATAACTGATATGTTACGTGTATTTTATGTATACTTACGCCTGTGTTATATTCATGGGAAAGGTATTAAACCCATGAAGATCATAATGAACCTAAGGCATGGGGGGGGAATCAGGCGACGCCCCTACCTTGGATCAGGAACCTTTCAGCAGTATTCAGGCATGTGGCGAGGAGCACCTCTACTGGGCTCGTATTTATGATACGACAGACGCACCTTCGCCTCACTTTAGTGCTCTTTTTATGGTGTCTTACCCACCTTATATCTATGCTACTCCAGACGCAGTTTTTTTGCGTTACATTTGACACTAAAATTTTGTTTATGGTAATGGGCTAAGGGGTGAGTGAGGCGGTCTTGGCGTCTGATTCCACCTGTGGTATTACACCATGTGGTCCCTTCTCTCTGACTCCTGTGGGTTTACCGTTGTTTTTTCTACGTAGTAATTTGACGGTCTTGTGGTCTTCATGTCACAGACCATAACACGGATATTGCACTAATGTATATATATATATATATATATATATATATATATATATATATATATATATATATATATATATATATATATATATATATATATGTCGTGCCGAATAGGCAGAACTTGCGATCTTGGCTTAAATAGCAACTCTCATCTTGCCATATAGGACAAGTGAAAATTTGTGTATGCAATAATTTCGCCAAAATCATTCTGAACCTGACGAAAAAAATATATTTCACTGCGTTTCTTTAGTACTTAATTATTGTAAATAAATCTAAAATATATTTAGTTGGGTTAGGCTAAAATAAATTGCGCTTGTTATAATAAGGTTAGGTAAGTTTTCTAAGTTCCTTTTGGTGCAAAATTATAAATTTTTACATCAACATTAATGAAAAAAATATATCTTTAAACGTATAAGAGAAAATTTTAGAAAGGACTTAATTTTAAATGAATTCTTGCTAATTGACCAGTTTTACATATTCGGCACGATATATATATATATATATATATATATATATATATATATATATATATATATATATATATATATATATATATATATATATATATATACACGACCACTGTGAGAAAATAGTGAAATTCCAAGCGCATTCGTGAATTCTCACATTATCAGTTCCTAGATAATGTGAGATAATGTTTTGCATTTTGTGATATCATACTTGAGTTCGAATCCTGTTGATTGCGATCATTCTCTCTATATACAGTAGTTATACAGAGGAAATTATACTTTGTGTTGGTAGTGAGACAGTCCTTCGGCTAGAAGGCCCACTTTAGGGCTGGGTGGTGCAGGGGCTGAGTTAGGGTGCTGCTTGTAACCCTAATAAGGCGACCTCAGCTCTGAATGACTGGCCTGAGATGGTCTGCCCCCCATCAAAGCTATCTTGTAGCCGCCATTACCTGTTCACGCTCTTATATAGCACGACTGGTGGCGCATCTGCTGGCTGCAGCATCCATACCTCTGTCTACTGGGTGCTCTCTCTCTCTCTCTCTCTCTCTCTCTCTCTCTCTCTCTCTCTCTCTCTCTCTCTCTCTCTCTCTCTCTCTCTCTCTCTCTCTCTCTCCCTCCCTCCCTTTCTCCCTCCGTATCTCCCTCCCTCACTCCCTCCCTCTCTCCCTCCGTCCATTCTACTCTATTTCCCTCCGTCCTTCTTAAAGTACTTCTTATCTCTCAAACTCTCCCTCCCTCCCACCTATACTTTATCCCTTCCATAATACCTGCAATACGCCATATAACTCCTATATTCCCTCCCCTTCCCCTCACCCTCCCTTACTGACCTTACTAAATGCAGTTTTAATCTCCCTATTGGGAATGTTGTTGACATTACTTCTGAACAGTCTAGTGGGAAAAATAGTATTTAACCGACATTCTGTCATTGATGAAATGCGGAGAGGAGACTGAGTGTTGGGATGGGCTGGAAAGGAAGGGGAATAGCGGGGAGGGAGGAAAGGGGAAGTGAAGAATGGTTAATAACAGACGGGAGTCCTCTAGGGAGAGAAGAGTGAACATGTGAAGTGCGCACAGTCATTCTTGACGAACTTTACACAGTACAGACATGTTGATGCCCAGAACACCAGCAGCCCCAGCACCGTGCACACCAGCACACCTGCAGACCAGCACACCTGCAGACCAGCACACCTGAAGACCAGCACACCTGCAGACCAGCACACCTGAAGACCAGCACACCTGAAGACCAGCACACCTGCAGACCAGCACACCTGCAAACCAGCACACCTGCAGACCAGCACCCTACAGACCAGCACACCTTCAGACCAGCACACCTACAGACCAGCACACCTGCAGACCAGCACACCTGCAGACCAGCACACCTGCAGACCAGCACACCTGCAGACCAGCACACCTGCAGACCAGCACCCTGCAGACCAGCACACCTGCAGACGAGCACACCTGCAGACCAGCACACCTGCAGACCATCACACCTGCAGACCAGCACACCTGCAGACCAGCACCCTACAGACCAGCACACCTGCAGACCAGCACACCTGCAGACCAACAGCACAGAAAGCCAGCACACCTGTAGACCAGCAGCAGAGAAGACCAGCACACCTGCAGACCAACAACTCAGCAGACCAGAAGACCAGCACATCAGCGGATCGGAACACATGCAGACCAACAACTCAGCAGACCAGAAGACCAGCACATCAGCGGATCGGCACACATGCAGACCAACATCAGAGAAGAAAAGTATACAAGCAGACCAGCAGACCAGTACACCAGCAGACCAGTACACCAGCAGACCAGTACACCAGCAGACCAGTACACCAGCAGACCAGTACACCAGCAGACCAGCACACCAGCAGACCAGTACACCAGCAGACAGGTACACCAGCAGACAAGCTAGCTCAGCTGGCGGTGTTTACTCTTACACATTTAATATTAAAATTATTTCCTTCCGTAATTAAAACTAATGACAAACAGAATAATTCAGTTTGTTTAATTGCCTTTCCCAGTTTATAATTATCTCAGCCAAGCTGAGCATAAACATCACTCATCCCGGTGTCTCAGCTCAGGAGATGAGCTCAGACTTTGTGGGCTTGTCAGATAAGCAGAGCTGAGGCTCTCTGGGCTCGTTAGATGAACATTGTTGAGCTGAGGATGTCTGGGTTCATGAGATAAATAGTGCTGAGCTGAGGATGTCTGGGGTCGTGAGATGAATAGTGCTGAGCTGAGGATGTCTGGGTTCATGAGATAAATAGTGCTGAGCTGAGGATGTCTGGGGTCGTGAAATGAGATGAACAGTGCTGAGCTGAGGATGTCTGGGGTCGTGAGATGAGATGAACAGTGCTGAGCTGAGGATGTCTGGGGTCGTGAGATGAGATGAACAGTGCTGAACTGAGGATGTCTGGGTTCGTGAGCTCATATGAACAGAGCTGAGAGTTTGTGCGTTCTTTTCATGAAAAGAGTAGTGCTAAGAGCTTCATATGCAATTAATTAAGGGACAAAGATTTAGTGTTTCTGGGATCACGAGAAGAGCTGAGAGTTTCTGGGATCACGAGAAGAGCTGAGAGTTTCTGGGATCACGAGAAGAGCTGATAGTTTCTGGGATCACGAGAAGAGCTGAGAGTTTCTGGGATCACGAGAAGAGCTGAGAGTTTCTGGGATCACGAGAAGAGCTGAGAGCTTCTGGGATCACGAGAAGAGCTGAGAGCTTCTGGGATCACGAGAAGAGCTGAGAGCTTCTGGGATCACGAGAAGAGCTGAGAGCTTCTGGGATCACGAGAAGAGCTGAGAGTTTCTGGGATCACGAGAAGAGCTGAGAGTTTCTGGGATCACGAGAAGAGCTGAGAGTTTCTGGGATCACGAGAAGAGCTGAGAGCTTCTGGGATCACGAGAAGAGCTGAGAGCTTCTGGGATCACGAGAAGAGCTGAGAGCTTCTTTGATCACGAGAAGAGCTGAGAGTTTCTGGGATCACGAGAAGAGCTGAGAGCTTCTGGGATCACGAGAAGAGCTGAGAGCTTCTTTGATCACGAGAAGAGCTGAGAGCTTCTGGGATCACGAGAAGAGCTGAGAGTTTCTGGGATCACGAGGTAACAAAGGGTAATATAATTATCGTAATACATATTTGTATATTTTTATAATTTATTACAATCCGATATATCCACTTTGTGCCCCTAGTGTGCCCCTCCCCTGATGTGTGTGATGGTTACCACGAGGGAACACCCCCTAGTGTGCCCCTCCCCTGATGTGTGTGATGGTTACCACAAGGGAACACCCCCTAGTGTGCCCCTCCCCTGATGTGTGTGATGGTTACCACGAGGGAACACCCCCTAGTGTGCCCCTCCCCTGATGTGTGTGATGGTTACCACGAGGGAACACCCCCTAGTGTGCCCCTCCCCTGATGTGTGTGATGGTTACCACGAGGGAACACCCCCTAGTATACCCCTCCCCTGTTGTGTGTGATGGTTACCACGAGGTAACACCCCCTAGTATACCCCTCCCCTGTGGTGTGTGATGGTTACCACGAGGGAACACCCCCTATTATACCCCTCCCCTGTTGTGTGTGATGGTTACCACGAGGGAACACCCCCTAGTTTGCCCCTCCCCTGTTGTGTGTGATGGTTACCACGAGGGATCACCCCCTAGTATACCCCTCCCCTGTTGTGTGTGATGGTTACCACGAGGGAACACCCCCTAGTGTCCCCCTCCCCTGATGTGTGTGATGGTTACCACGAGGGAACACCCCCTAGTATGCCCCTCCCCTGTTGTGTGTGATGGTTACCACGAGGGAACACCCCCTAGTGTGCCCCTCCCCTGATGTGTGTGATGGTTACCACGAGGGAACACCCCCTAGTGTGCCCCTCCCCTGATGTGTGTGATGGTTACCACGAGGGAACACCCCCTAGTGTGCCCCTCCCCTGATGTGTGTGATGGTTACCACGAGGGAACACCCCCTAGTGTGCCCCTCCCCTGATGTGTGTGATGGTTACCACGAGGGAACACCCCCTAGTGTGCCCCTCCCCTGATGTGTGTGATGGTTACCACGAGGGAACACCCCCTAGTGTGCCCCTCCCCTGATGTGTGTGATGGTTACCACGAGGGAACACCCCCTAGTGTGCCCCTCCCCTGATGTGTGTGATGGTTACCACGAGGGAACACCCCCTAGTGTGCCCCTCCCCTGATGTGTGTGATGGTTACCACGAGGGAACACCCCCTAGTGTGCCCCTCCCCTGATGTGTGTGATGGTTACCACGAGGGAACACCCCCTAGTGTGCCCCTCCCCTGATGTGTGTGATGGTTACCACGAGGGAACACCCCCTAGTGTGCCCCTCCCCTGATGTGTGTGATGGTTACCACGAGGGAACACCCCCTAGTGTGCCCCTCCCCTGATGTGTGTGATGGTTACCACGAGGGAACACCCCCTAGTGTGCCCCTCCCCTGATGTGTGTGATGGTTACCACGAGGGAACACCCCCTAGTGTGCCCCTCCCCTGATGTGTGTGATGGTTACCACGAGGGAACACCCCCTAGTGTGCCCCTCCCCTGATGTGTGTGATGGTTACCACGAGGGAACACCCCCTAGTGTGCCCCTCCCCTATTGTGTGTGATGGTTACCACGAGGGAACACCCCCTAGTGTGCCCCTCCCCTGATGTGTGTGATGGTTACCACGAGGGAACACCCCCTAGTGTGCCCCTCCCCTGATGTGTGTGATGGTTACCACGAGGGAACACCCCCTAGTGTGCCCCTCCCCTGATGTGTGTGATGGTTACCACGAGGGAACACCCCCTAGTGTGCCCCTCCCCTGTTGTGTGTGATGGTTACCACGAGGGAACACCCCCTAGTGTGCCCCTCCCCTGATGTGTGTGATGGTTACCACGAGGGAACACCCCCTAGTGTGCCCCTCCCCTGATGTGTGTGATGGTTACCACGAGGGAACACCCCCCTAGTGTGCCCCTCCCCTGATGTGTGTGATGGTTACCACGATGGAACACCCCCTAGTATACCCCTCCCCTGTTGTGTGTGATGGTTACCACGAGGTAACACCCCCTAGTATACCCCTCCCCTGTTGTGTGTGATGGTTACCACGAGGGAACACCCCCTAGTATACCCCTCCCCTGTTGTGTGTGATGGTTACCACGAGGGAACACCCCCTAGTATACCCCTCCCCTGTTGTGTGTGATGGTTACCACGAGGGAACACCCCCTAGTATACCCCTCCTCTGTTGTGTGTGATGGTTACCACGAGGGATCACCCCCTAGTATACCCCTCCCCTGTTGTGTGTGATGGTTACCACGAGGGAACACTCCCTAGTATACCCCTCCCCTGTTGTGTGTGATGGTTACCACGAGGGAACACCCCCTAGTATACCCCTCCCCTGTTGTGTGTGATGGTTACCACGAGGGAACACCCCCTAGTATGCCCTTCCCCTGATGTGTGTGATGGTTACCACGAGGGAACACCCCCTAGTGTGCCCCTCCCCTGTGTGTGATGGTTACCACGAGGGAACACCCCCTAGTATACCCCTCCCCTGTTGTGTGTGATGGTTACCACGAGGGAACACCCCCTAGTATACCCCTCCCCTGTTGTGTGTGATGGTTACCACGAGGGAACACTCCCTAGTATACCCCTCCCCTGTTGTGTGTGATGGTTACCACGAGGGAACACCCCCTAGTATACCCCTCCCCTGTTGTGTGTGATGGTTACCACGAGGGAACACCCCCTAGTATACCCCTCCCCTGTTGTGTGTGATGGTTACCACGAGGGAACACTCCCTAGTATACCCCTCCCCTGTTGTGTGTGATGGTTACCACGAGGGAACACCCCCTAGTGTGCCCCTCCCCTGTCGTGTGTGATGGTTACCACGAGGGAACACCCCCTAGTATACCCCTCCCCTGTTGTGTGTGATGGTTACCACGAGGGAACACCCCCTAGTCGACCCATCCCCTGTTGTGTGTGATGGTTACCACGAGGGAACACCCCCTAGTATACCCCTCCCCTGTTGTGTGTGATGGTTACCACGAGGTAACACCCCCTAGTATACCCCTCCCCTGTTGTGTGTAATGGTTACCACGAGGGAACACCCCCTAGTATACCCCTCCCCTGTTGTGTGTGATGGTTACCACGAGGGAACACCCCCTAGTGTGCCCCTCCCCTGTTGTGTATGATGGTTACCACGAGGGAACACCCCCTAGTATACCCCTCCCCTGTTTTGTGTGATGGTTACCACGAGGGAACACCCCCTAGTATGCCCTTCCCCTGATGTGTGTGATGGTTACCACGAGGAAACACGCCCTAGTATGCCCCTCCCCTGTTGTGTGTGATGGTTACCACGAGGGAACACCCCCTAGTGTGCCCCTCCCCTGTTGTGTGTGATGGTTACCACGAGGCAACACCCCCTAGTATTCCCCTCCCCTGTTGTGTGTGATGGTTACCACGAGGGAACACCCCCTAGTATGCCCCTCCCCTGTTGTGTGTGATGGTTACCACGAGGGAACACCCCCTAGTATGCCCCTCCCCTGTTGTGTGTGATGGTTACCACGAGGGAACACCCCCTAGTATGCCCCTCCCCGTTGTGTGTGATGGTTACCACGAGGGAACACCCCCTAGTATGCCCCTCCCCCGTTGTGTGTGATTGTTACCACGAGGGAACACCCCCTAGTATGCCCCTCCCCCGTTGTGTGTGATTGTTACCACGAGGTAAAACCTCCTTTTATGCCCCTCCCCGTTGTGTGTGATGGTTACCACGAGGGAACACCCCCTAGTATGCCCCTCCCCCGTTGTGTGTGATGGTTACCACGAGGGAACACCCCCTAGTATGCCCCTCCCCCGTTGTGTGTGTTGGTTACCACGAGGGAACACCCCCTAGTATGCCCCACTCCCGTTGTGTGTGATGGTTACCACGAGGGAACACCCCCTAGTGTGCCCCTCCCCCGTTGTGTGTGATGGTTACCACGAGGGAACACCCCCTAGTATGCCCCTCCCCTGTTGTGTGTGATGGTTACCACGAGGGAACACCCCCTAGTGTGCCCCTCCCCCGTTGTGTGTGATGGTTACCACGAGGGAACACCCCCTAGCGTGCCCCTTCCCCGTTGTGTGTGATGGTTACCACGAGGGAACACCCCCTAGTATGCCCCTCCCCTATTGTGTGTGATGGTTACCACGAGGGAACACTCCCTAGTGTGCCCCTCCCCCGTTGTGTGTGATGGTTACCACGAGGGAACACCCCCTAGTGTGCCCCTCCCCCGTTGTGTGTGATGGTTACTCAGAGGGAACACCCCCTAGTGTGCCCCTCCCCTGTTGTGTGTGATGGTTACCACGAGGGAACACCCCCTAGTGTGCCCCTCCCCTGTTCTGTGTGATGGTTACCACGAGGGAACACCCCCTAGTGTGCCCCTCCCCTGTTCTGTGTGATGGTCACGTCGAGAGAACACCTCTAGTGTGTCCCTCCCCTGTTCTGTGTGATAGTTACGTCTAGAGAACACCCCTAGTGTGCCCCTCCCCTGTTCTGTGTGATAGTTACGTCGATGGAACACCTCTAGTGTGCTTCCCTATTCTGTGTGATAGTTACGTCGAGGGAAACCCAAGTGTGTGCCTACCATTTTTACTATGATAGTTACGTCGATGGAATACCCTTAGTGTGCGCCTACCCTATTTTATATGATGGTTACATCGAGCGAGCACCCCTAGTGTGCTCCTACACTATTCTCTGTGATAGTTGCGTTGGGTCCATTCGACCTATAACACGGGATTGGTTGAATACACAAAGCAAGAATGCCTATCAGCCTGAACTGGGGAGACTTCATTAGGGTGATGAGGATACCGTCAAGCATTCCAGCAAGGGTTCTGTAACTACGGCAGCTTCAAAGGTTTCCTTCCAGCACAACTGGACTGTTTGTTCAGTTCATGTTAGACGCCAAACCCCATGTTGGTTATTCAGGGCAAGACGTCGTGGTGGAGGCTTGATCCTCCGTCTGTTGAACGCGAGACTGGATCTTCTCTCACCCGAGGGTCACAGAAGATCCAATTGTAATCTGTAATTTCTTCATTGTCGATGGAAATTTAATTTACGTTTTATTGTGCGGAGCTGAGAAACCTTAGATTAGGTTAGGTAAGATTTGTCAAGAAACAGGACAAGTGTTTCCTGACGCGGGTCTTAGTCATATGATGACCTCCCCGCTGGAGCTTTTGGTCATCTGACCGAGGCCTTCCATTGGCTTACCGGTCCATCCCTTAAAAAAATATGGTTTTGATTATAACCATTTTTATCTATACTTCTGAGATACTATTGCATTTATCTTTGTTTTCATTTACACTGTTAACTTTACAGGCTGAAAGCTAGTACCATACCTCAGTAAGGGTAGGGTAACAGGCTAAGAGCTGTTACCCTACCTCAGCTTAGTTATAGGCTTTAAGCTGTTGGTATCCATCCTCAGTTCATTTCAAAACCCAGCCCTATCTAAGGCACACCACTACTCTCAGGATATCAGTCACAGCACTCTGCTAACACCCAGGTAGTACATATTGACTGTCACACGAACATCGACATCACGTGTAAGGCAACATGCCCCACGTCCAACAGCTAAACTCTTTTCCTAGGATCGTTAGCCGATGGTGCTTCCACTGAGATACGAGGAACCCAACTTTGGTATTCTAGGACTCGATACGGCGTAAGGTGTCAAGGCCCTATAAACTTTAACAACAACAAGGGAAACTTCTTGGCAGGCGTAAGCTTTAGCGGCCCTTAACAACAACAACAAATGGCACATATCCCAATAACCATTAAAGTCAAACACTGTGACTTCTAATCTGGAGAGACGTGGAGATATTCTTCATTACAGAATGTCTCTCCTAATCAAGAGAGACATGGAGACATTCTCCATGATAGAATGTCTCCTGATCAAGAGAGATATTCATGGAACACAATTTGTTTAATAAAATAAAGTCGAAGCTTTCCAAATTTGAGTAAAAACACATGAGCAATGAAAGCTTAAAGCTGACGAGAAGCTGTTGGTGTCTTCAGCTATTGTATAGAACACAACAATTTCAAGTTTATTAACTAGGTTAGAAATTTAAGACAATTGTACCTACAAAGTCGAAACCCAAATATTTCTCGCATTTCATAACTTAAATCAGCCATTAAAGACTGAAGTCATTCAGAAAAAGAATAATACTAAAGATTTTTAATGGAAAATACTGTTGTCATTTCTAAATTAATATTAACAAAAGTGTCCCCTACACACTCCGCTGACACGAGTGTAAATAAAAGGTTTAGAAAACCGAAAAGTTGATCAATATTTATCAGGACACACGAGTGTCGGTTTGCGTGCGACCGGCAATAACAGCCTGGTTGATCAAATCCTGATCCATCTTGAGGCCTGGTCATGGACCGGGCCGGGGGGCGTTGACCCCTGAAACACCCTCCAGATAATCACATGAAATACAAAATGGGGAATGATCCATGTTAAACTGAGCACAGGACCTCCACACGTGCCAGTTGTTCCATCAACCTTCCAATAGTTATAGTTTCTCCTTGGTGGAAAATTTGAAGGTGATCGGACAAGGCGTTCAGTAGTTAAAAACGAAAGCCTTTGAAGGAAGTTAGTGTAAGACAAGGAAACTGGTTTCATCCTCGGCAAGGGTGGAAACACTGGGCGTGTTTCCTTATACCTGTTGCCCCTGTTCACCTAGCAAGCAAGCAGGTACCTGGGTGTTATCCAACTGATGTGGGTCGCATCCTGGGGGAAAAGATTGAAGGACTCCAATGGAAATATGACAAAGAGTCCTCGAGGATACACTGACTTTTTTGGGTTATCCTAGGTGGCTAACCCTCCTGCGTTAAAAATCCGAACAAAACGTTAACTTAACTG
Organism: Cherax quadricarinatus; assembly: GCF_038502225.1. Taxonomy (NCBI): domain Eukaryota; kingdom Metazoa; phylum Arthropoda; class Malacostraca; order Decapoda; family Parastacidae; genus Cherax; species Cherax quadricarinatus. The sequence continues at coordinate 59,629 of NW_027196508.1, read as the reverse complement.
TACTTACAGGTAATAACTCCTGCCTCCAACAGTTGGATAGCCTCAACTGGACAAGATGGAAATTTATTACTTGTGACGTTAGTTCTTTTGACAGAGTTAAGGTCAATAAGAGTATAAACGTTTTCAATGTAAGTCTTACCGAAGCTGAGTCTAGATCAGCCAGTACACTAGAAGTTAATCACTCAGTGATATTGTTAAGCCCATCACAGGACGAACTTTAACATGATACCCTGGTGAATGGAAGGATAGATAATGGAAGTATGGATGGATAATGGAAGGATGGATGAATAATGGAAGGATGGGTGAGTAATGGAAGGATAGATGAATAATGGATGAATAATGGAAGGATGTACTCACCTAATTGTACTCACCTAACTGTGGTTGCAGGGGGCGAGGCTCAGCTCCTGGCCCCGCCTCTTCACTGAACGCTACTAGGTCCTCTCTCTCCCTGCTCCATGAGCTTTATCACACCTCGTCTTAAAGCTATGTACATCATGTGCTAGACTATTCCACTTCCTGACTACTCTATGACTGAAGAAATACTTCGTAACATCCCTTTGACTCATCTGAATCTTCAACTTCCAATTGTGACCCCTTGTTTCTATGTCCCATCTCTTGAACATCCCGTCTCTGTTCACCTTGTCTATTCTACGTAGTATTTTGTATGTCGTTATCATGTCTTGTGTAACCCTCCTGTCCTCCAGTGTCGTCAGGCCGATTTCCCTTAACCTTTCTTTGTAGGACATTCCCCTTAGCTCTAGAACTAACCTTGTCGCAAACCTTTGCACTTTCTCTAATTTCTTTACGTGCTTGACCCAGTGTGGGTTCCAAACTGGTGCTGCATACTCCAGTATGGGCCTGAAGTACACTGTGTACAGTGTCTTGAACGAATCCTTACTAAGGTATCGGAACCCTATTCTCAGGTTTGCCAGGTACCCATATGCTGCAGCAGTTATCTGGTTGATGTGTGCTTCCGGAGATGTGCTCGGTGTTATACTCACCCCAAGATCTTTCTCCTTGAGCGAGGTTTGCAGTCTTCGGCTACCTAGCCTATACTCTGTCTGCGGTCTTCTTTGCCCTTCTCCAATCTTCATGACTTTGCATTTGGCGGTGTTAAATTCGAGAAGCTGGACCAGGTGTTCAGCCTGTCCAGGCCTCTTTGAAGTCCTACCTGATCCTCATCTGATTTAATTCTCTTCATTAACTTCACATCATCTGCGAACAGGCACATTCTGAGTCTATCCCTTCCATCATGTCATTCACATATACCAAAAATAGCACTGGTTCTAGAACCGACCCCTGTGGGACCCCACTCGTCACAGGTGCCCACTGTGATACCCCATCATGTTCCATGACTCGTTGTTGCCTCCCTGTCACGTATTCTCTGATCCATTGCAGTGCCCTTCCTGTTATACGCGCCTGATCCTCTAGCTTCTGCACTAATCTCTTGTGAGGAACTGTGTCGAAGGCCTTCTTGCAGTCCAAAAAATGCAATCAACCCACCCCTCTCTCTCGTGTCTTACTTCTGTTACTTTATCATAAAACTCCAGAAGGTTTGTGACACAGGATTTGCCTTCCATGAATCCATGCTGGTTGTCGTTTACAATCTTGTTCCGTTCAAGGTGCTCCACCACTCTCCTCCTGTTAATCTTTTCCATGACTTTGCATACTATACACGTCAGTGACATTGGTCTATAATTTAGTGCCTCTTTTCTGTCTCCTTTTTTAAAAATTGGAACTACATTTGCCGTCTTCAATACCTCAGGTAGTTGCCCAGTTTCAAGAGATGTGTTGAAAATTGTGGTTAGTGGCACACACAGCGTTTATGCTCCCTCTCTAAGGACCCACAGGGAGATGTCCTTTGAGGTGTCAAGGTCACTTAGCAGCTTCATCTCCTCCTCAGTTGTATGTATGTCATCCAACACTTGTTGGTATATTCCTTGTTGGTGTTCCCCTCTGTTCTGTCCCCCCAGAGGCCTTCCTGTCTCCACTGTAAATACTTCCTTAAATCTCGTGTTGAACTCCGCATATGCTTATTGGTCGTTTCTTGTGAGCTCCCCACCTTTCCTCAGCCTGATTACCTGGTCCTTGACTGTTGTCTTCCTCCTAATGTGGCTATGCAGCAGTTTCGGGTCAGACTTGACTTTCGATGCTATGTTATTTTCGTACTGTCGCTGGGCCTCCCTCCTTACCTGTGCATACTCGTTTCTGGCTCTTCGACTAATCTCCTTATTTTCCTGGGTCCTTTGCCTTCTGTACCCTTTCCATTCTCCATTCATTTAGTTTTTGCCTCCCTACACCTTCGGGTAAACCAAGGACTCGCTTTGGTCTTCCCATTATTTCTGTTGCCCTTGGGAACAAACCTTTCCTCTGCCGCGTCCTTGCACTTTGTTGTTACATATTCCATCATTTCGTTTACTGACTTTCCTTCCAATTCTCTGTCCCACTGAACCTCCTGCAGGAAGTTACTCATACTTGTGTAGTCATCCCTTTTATAGTTTGGGTTCTTCCATTCAACTCCTGTTACCCTCTCCACTTGTAACTCTACTGTATAATCAAAACTCATCCATCATCTTGGCTCTTCATGTTTCGGGACCCCCATGTGGCTCCAGGTTTTCTCAATCTGTCTCCCTGTGGTTGAAATCACTCATAACCAGTAACTTTGCTCTGCTCGAGTGAGCTCTTCTTGTGTGTGTGTGTGTGTGTGTGTGTGTGTGTGTGTGTGTGTGCTCACCTAATTGTGGTTGCAGGGGTCGAGACTCAGCTCCTGGGCCCGCCTCTTCACTGATCGCTACTAGGTCTTCTCTCTGCTTCCTGAGCTTTGTCATACCTCGTCTTAAAGCTATGTATGGCGCCTGACTCCACTACGTCACTTGCTAAGCTGTTCCACTTCCTGACGACTCTGTGACTGAAGAAATACTTCCTAACATCCCTGTGACTCGTCTGAGTCGTCAGCTTCCAGTTGTGAGCCTTTGTTTCTGTGTCCCATCTCTGGAACATCCTGTCTCTTTCCACCTTATATATTACACGCAGTATCTTGTATGTCGTTATCATGTTTCCCCTGACCCTTCTGTCCTCCAGTGTTGTCAGTCCGATTTCCCTCAACCTTTCACTGTAGGACATTTCCCTGAGCTCTGGAACTAGCCTTGTTGCAAACCTTTGTACTTTCTCTAACTTCTTGACGTGCTCGTGTGTGTGTGTGTGTGTGTGTGTGTGTGTGTGTGTGTGTGTGTGTGTGTGTGTGTGTGTGTGTGTGTGTGTGTGTGTGTGTGTGCGTGAAAGAGAGAGAGATAATAACCCACGTTGCTCTCATTAAGAAAACCCAATAAAGTCAGTACTTCATGACACTTCATAATTGTAAAGCCTCGCATTTATGAAGGGAGGGAGGGAGGGAGGGAGGGAGGGAAGATGCGAGGGAAAAGAGGGAGGGAGGAAGCGAATGAGAGGAGGGAGGGAGGAAGCGAGGTTGAGGCGGGAGGGAGGAATCCATGGGGAGGGAGGGAGGGAGAGAAACATGATGGAAAGTAAACTGAACTGTGTTCCCTTGGTATACCTATATATCCCCTGGTATACTTTTATTTCTCCAGTGGAGAAAAGAAAGTGAGAAAGGAGGAGGTAGAGAAACGAGAGAAAGGAGACGGTAGGAGGAATGAGAAAGGATGGAATGGAGGGGAGAGGGTAAAGTGGAAGAGGGAGAGAGAGCCATGAATAAGGAGAAAGTCAGTTCAAGGGCTGTACCCACTTCCCTTAAATGAAGGGAGGTCTTTAGTTTAATAGGTTTAAAGCCTATCGACTATAGGAGGGTCATTAAGGATGCATGTCACCTGTACACCAGCAGTTAAGAATATTTTAATCCCTAAGACAGAAATTAGAATATACTCCCAGTCTGTATACACTGAAAAATACGCACCTCTGGATATATACATGTATATGCTGAGAGATATACAACTCTCGGTGTCTATAAACCGATATATATATATATATATATATATATATATATATATATATATATATATATATATATATATATATATATATATATATATATATATATATATATATATATATATATATATATATATATATATGTCGTGCCTAATAGGTAAAACTGGCCAATTAGCAAGAACTCATTTAAAATTAAGTCATTTCTAAAATTTTCTATTATACGTTTAAAGATATATTTTTTTCATTAATGTTGATGCAAAAATTTATAATTTTGCACCAAAAGGAACTTAGAAAACTTACCTAACCTTATTATAACAAGAACAATTTATTTTAGCCTAACTCTACTAAATATATTGTAGATTTGTTTACAATAATTTAATACTAAACAAACACAGTGAAATATTTTTTTTCGTTAGGTTCAGAATGATTTTGGCGAAATTATTGCATACACAAATTTTCACTTGTCCTATATGGCAAGATGAGCGTTGCTATTTAAGCCAAGATGGCAAGTTTTGCCTATTCGGCGCGACATATATATATATATATATATATATATATATATATATATATATATATATATATATATATATATATATATATATATAAAATCAAGATAGAGTTAAACTGTCTGTTTTTTCATCAATGTTTTTGAGAGCTTTACGTATTTGTAGCCCAAAGTTCATAGATGAGGAAATATCCAAAATTTATGAAATAAGTAATGATTTGAAATCCCCAAGAAACGTAATTGATAAATCTTTTAAAGTTGCTAGAAATACTTTTTACAATCCAAAAAGGGACAACCAGCCTTATTCAACTAAAAATATGTTGGTTCTCCCTTACCATGAAAACTTGGTTGATATGCCTTCTCTTCTTAAGACTTTTAATATCAAAGTTGTATTTAAAAATCTTGATACAGTAAAAAAAACTTTTGATAAGAATTCCCCCCAAAATGCTGATGGATGTGTCTATAAGATTCCTTGTAAAATTTGCGATAAAGTTTATTACGGTCAAACTGGTAAAAATCTCGAACTAAGATTAAAACAACATAAATATAGCATTAGAACTGGACAAGATTCCAATGCTCTATTTATTCATGTAAGAGATTTTAACCATCCAATTGATTTTCAAAAAGTTGAGAAAGTTGTATCAAGCAAGTCCATGGTCGACAGGAATATAATTGAATCTTGTTTCATAAAAAGCAGTTTTGACAATAATATGAATATTTCCTTTGGTTTATATAAATTAGATCCATTTATAGTTAATAGAATTTGGGAAGAATTTAATAATACATTGGACAGATAATAAATTTTAAAATTCTTAATTCTTGGGTAGAATAGTTTCTTGGTGGGTTGTGTGAAGGACCTGTCCAGTTGGGCCAGCGGCCCTGCTGCAGTGTTCCCTTTCTTATGAGCCACGCATCAGGTGTTGCTTTGTTGTGGGATGTGATAGTGAGGTGTGGGCTAGACCTTTTATATGCCTTCCTTTGATACATTTCTTTCATTGTTCCTTGATAATGTGAGTAGTCACGAAAGCGCTTGGAATTTCTCTATTCTTTCACAGTGGTTGTTTTGCATATATATATATTTATATATATATATATATATATATATATATATATATATATATATATATATATATATGTCGTGCCGAGTAGGTAAAATTGGTCAATTAGCAAGAACATATTTAAAATTAAGTTCTTTCGAAAATTTTGTCTTATACTTTTATAGATATATTTTTTTTCATTTATGTTAATGTAAAAATTAATAATTTTGTACCAAAAACACCTTAGAAAACTTACCTAACTTTATTATAATGAGCGCAATGTAATTTAGCCTAATCCAATTAAATATATTATTTCAGATAAGTTTACAATAATTTAATAATAAACAAACAGAATGAAATATATTTTTTTTCGTTAGGTTCAGAATGATTTTTACGAAATTATTGCATACACAAATTTTCGCTTGTCTTATTCGGCAAGAAGAGCGTTGCTATTTAAGCCAAAATCGCAAGTTTTACCTATTTGGCACGACAAATATATATATATATATATATATATATATATATATATATATATATATATATATATATATATATATATATATATATATATTATATATATATATATATATATATATATATATATATATATATATATATATATATAAATATATATAAATATATGTCGTGCCGAATAGGCAGAACTTGCGATCTTGGCTTAAATAGCAACGCTCTTCTTGCTATACAGGACAAGCGAAAATTTGTGTATGCAATAATTTCGCCAAAATCATTCTGAACCTAACGAAAAAAATTTATTTCATTGTGTTTGTTTAGTATTAAATTATTGTAAACAACTCTAAAATATATTTAGTTGGGTTAGGCTAAAATAAATTGTTCTTGTTATAATAAGGTTAGGTAAGCTTTCTAAGATTCTTTTGGTGCAAAATTTAAATTTTTTACATTAACATTATTGAAAAAAATATATATCTTTAAACGTATAAGAGAAAATTTTAGAAAGGACTTAATTTTAAATGAGTTCTTGCTAATTGACCAGTTTTACATATTCGGCACGACATATATATTATTTTTGTTTTATTATCACACCGGCCGATTCCCACCAAGGCAGGGTGGCCCGAAAAAGAAAAACTTTCACCATCATTCACTCCATCACTGTCTTGCCAGAAGGGTGCTTTACACTACAGTTTTTAAACTGCAACATTAACACCCCTCCTTCAGAGTGCAGGCACTGTACTTCCCATCTCCAGGACTCAAGTCCGGCCTGCCGGTTTCCCTGAATCCCTTCATAAATGTTACTTTGCTCACACTCCAACAGCACGTCAAGTATTAAAAACCATTTGTCTCCATTCACTCCTATCAAACACGCTCACGCATGCCTGCTGGAAGTCCAAGCCCCTCGCACACAAAACCTCCTTTACCCCCTCCCTCCAACCCTTCCTAGGCCGACCCCTACCCCGCCTTCCTTCCACTACAGACTGATACACTCTTGAAGTCATTCTGTTTCGCTCCATTCTCTCTACATGTCCGAACCACCTCAACAACCCTTCCTCAGCCCTCTGGACAACAGTTTTGGTAATCCCGCACCTCCTCCTAACTTCCAAACTACGAATTCTCTGCATTATATTCACACCACACATTGCCCTCAGACATGACATCTCCACTGCCTCCAGCCTTCTCCTCGCTGCAACATTCATCACCCACGCTTCACACCCATATAAGAGCGTTGGTAAAACTATACTCTCATACATTCCCCTCTTTGCCTCCAAGGACAAAGTTCTTTGTCTCCACAGACTCCTAAGTGCACCACTCACTCTTTTTCCCTCATCAATTCTATGATTCACCTCATCTTTCATAGACCCATCCGCTGACACGTCCACTCCCAAATATCTGAATACGTTCACCTCCTCCATATTCTCTCCCTCCAATCTGATATTCAATCTTTCATCACCTAATCTTTTTGTTATCCTCATAACCTTACTCTTTCCTGTATTCACCTTTAATTTCCTTCTTTTGCACACCCTACCAAATTCATCCACCAATCTCTGCAACTTCTCTTCAGAATCTCCCAAGAGCACAGTGTCATCAGCAAAGGGCAGCTGTGACAACTCCCACTTTGTGTGTGATTCTTTATCTTTTAACTCCACGCCTCTTGCCAAGACCCTCGCATTTACTTCTCTTACAACCCCATCTATAAATATATTAAACAACCACGGTGACATCACACATCCTTGTCTAAGGCCTACTTTTACTGGGAAAAAATTTCCCTCTTTCCTACATACTCTAACTTGAGCCTCACTATCCTCGTAAAAACTCTTCACTGCTTTCAGTAACCTACCTCCTACACCATACACTTGCAACATCTGCCACATTGCCCCCCTATCCACCCTGTCATACGCCTTTTCCAAATCCATAAATGCCACAAACACCTCTTTAGCCTTATCTAAATACTGTTCACTTATATGTTTCACTGTAAACACCTGGTCCACACACCCCCTACCTTTCCTAAAGCCTCCTTGTTCATCTGCTATCCTATTCTCCGTCTTACTCTTAATTCTTTCAATTATAACTCTACCATACACTTTACCAGGTACACTCAACAGACTTATCCCCCTATAATTTTTGCACTCTCTTTTATCCCCTTTGCCTTTATACAAAGGAACTATGCATGCTCTCTGCCAATCCCTAGGTACCTTACCCTCTTCCATACATTTATTAAATAATTGCACCAACCACTCCAAAACTATATCCCCACCTGCTTTTAACATTTCTATCTTTATCCCATCAATCCCGGCTGCCTTACCCCCTTTCATTTTACCTACTGCCTCACGAACTTCCCCCACACTCACAACTGGCTCTTCCTCACTCCTACAAGATGTTATTCCTCCTTGCCCTATACACGAAATCACAGCTTCCCTATCTTCATCAACATTTAACAATTCCTCAAAATATTCCTTCCATCTTCCCAATACCTCTAACTCTCCATTTAATAACTCTCCTCTCCTATTTTTAACTGACAAATCCATTTGTTCTCTAGGCTTTCTTAACTTGTTAATCTCACTCCAAAACTTTTTCTTATTTTCAACAAAATTTGTTGATAACATCTCACCCACTCTCTCATTTGCTCTCTTTTTACATTGCTTCACCACTCTCTTAACTTCTCTCTTTTTCTCCATATACTCTTCCCTCCTTGCATCACTTCTACTTTGTAAAAACTTCTCATATGCTAACTTTTTCTCCCTTACTACTCTCTTTACATCATCATTCCACCAATCGCTCCTCTTCCCTCCTGCACCCACTTTCCTGTAACCACAAACTTCTGCTGAGCACTCTAACACTACATTTTTAAACCTACCCCATACCTCTTCGACCCCATTGCCTATGCTCTCATTAGCCCATCTATCCTCCAATAGCTGTTTATATCTTACCCTAACTGCCTCCTCTTTTAGTTTATAAACCTTCACCTCTCTCTTCCCTGATGCTTCTATTCTCCTTGTATCCCATCTACCTTTTACTCTCAGTGTAGCTACAACTAGAAAATGATCTGATATATCTGTGGCCCCTCTATAAACATGTACATCCTGAAGTCTACTCAACAGTCTTTTATCTACCAATACATAATCCAACAAACTACTGTCATATACACATTATATATATATATATATATATATATATATATATATATATATATATATATACACATTATATATATATATATATATATATATATGTGTATATACATCTGTCGGTATGTATAGAGGTATACAGTCCTCAGTATGTGTAAACTGAGAGATACACACCTCTCCTAGTGGTTAAACAAACTACTCTCTCTGTGTATAAATAGCTATAACCTCCTGGCTTGTATAAACAGTGATACACATCTCTTGCTGTGTGTAAACTGAGAAATATACATCTTTCGGTGCACTTTTTTGAATCGTTCAAATAATTACAGTGGGTAAAAACAAAATATTCAGAACACTCGATTTGAAAGAAATTATGAAAAATATACATGTCTGGCAACAATGTTCAGTCGTTTACTATTTTTTCTATGTATACATTGTTAAATCCTAGTAAGACTGTTTACTTCATAGCATTATGTATTGGTGATGTTATATGCTTTAAAACTGATAAAAATTTAATTTCGCCACAAAAATTCTTCATGTTTTGTGTATCATTTGGTTCAACAAATTCGGTGACGTACGAGGTGTTGCAGCGGATGTAATATGGCGCGCGCGGCAAACATTTGTTTACATGTAGCCGCCAGAAGTGACTGGACTTTTGAGCGTTAAATTCGGCCTTTATCTTCCAATTAATACGTGATTTCTGTATTTGGTGTGCCTAGACGTAAGAACAGTAGTAGGTGGTGCTAAAGTGGTGCTAGAAGCGCGTAGATATCGAATGGAAACGACGCTTAGCTCATTAAAATGAAGGTGCTGGATCAGAGCCATAATGCCCTGGAGATCTTTCCGAGCTTAAAGGTATGTTTTCACCACTGTATTCCTTGATTCAGTGTAATGCTTACCCCACCCCTCAAGGAAGGTTCCTTGATGTTGGTGAGGGGCTCTTGATTTAGGGAATTGGATCTGTGCTCCAGTTCCCCGAATTAAGCCTGAATGCCTTCCACATCCCCCCCCCCAGTCGCTGTATAATCCTCCGGGTTTAGCGCTTCCCCCTTGATTATAATAATAATAATATGAGCTCGCTTCTTTAGAAGTGCTCAACCACTCTTCTGATTATCTTCTCTATAATTTTACATGCTATGCATGTCAGTAACGGTCTGTAGTTTAATGTTGCCTGTCTGTCCTCTTTCTTAAATATAAGGAATACACATGCTAGTGATGGTAGAACACTGGTGATGGTAGAACACTGGTGATGGTAGAACAGTAGTGATGGTAGAACACTGGTGATAATAGAACACTGGTGATGGTAGAACACTGGTGATAGTAGAACACTGGTGATGGTAGAACACTGGTGATGGTAGAACACTAGTGATGGTAGAACACTAGTGATGGTAGAACACTGGTGATGGTAGAACAGTAGTGATGGTAGAACACTGGTGATGGTAGAACACTAGTGATGGTAGAACACTGGTGATGGTAGAACACTAGTGATGGTAGAACACTGGTGATGGTAGAACACTAGTGATGGTAGAACACTGGTGATGGTAGAACACTAGTGATGGTAGAACACTGGTGATGGTAGAACACTAGTGATGGTAGAACACTGGTGATGGTAGAACACTAGTGATGGTAGAACACTGGTGATGGTAGAACACTAGTGATGGTAGAACACTGGTGATGGTAGAACAGTAGTGATGGTAGAACACTGGTGATAATAGAACACTGGTGATAATAGAACACTGGTGATAGTAGAACACTGGTGATGGTAGAACACTGGTGATGGTAGAACACTGGTGATGGTAGAACACTGGTGATGGTAGAACACTGGTGATGGTAGAACACTGGTGATGGTAGAACACTGGTGATGGTAGAACACTGGTGATGATGGAACACTGTTAATAGTAGAACAATATTAATGGTAAAACACTAGTGATTGTAGAACACTAGTATTAATAGAACACTGTTAATGGTAGAATACTGTTAATGGTAGAACAGTAGTGACGGTAGAACACTGATAGTAGAACACTTGTGGCGGTAGAACACTGATAGTAGAACACTTGTGGCGGTAGAACACTAGTGATGATAGAACACTTAATAGTAGAACACTGGTGATGGTAGATCACTAGTGACGGTAGAACACTAATAATGGTAGAACACTGGTGATGGTAGAACACTGGTGATGGTAGAACACTGGTGATGGTAGAACACTAGTGATGGTAGAACACTAGTGATGGTAGAACACTAGTGATGGTAGAACACTGGTGAGGGTAGAACACTAGTGATGGTAGAACACTGGTGATGGTAGAACACTAGTGATTGTAGAACACTGGTGATGGTAGAACACTAGTGATGGTAGAACACTAGTGATGGTAGAACACTAGTGATGGTAGAACACTGGTGATGGTAGAACACTGGTGATGGAAGAACACTAGTGATGGTAGAACACTAGTGATGGTTGAACACTGGTGATGGAAGAACACTAGTGATGGTAGACCACTGGTGATGGTAGAACACTAGTGATGATAGAACTTTAGTGATGGTAGAACACTAGTGATGGTAGACCATTGGTGATGGTAGAACACTAGTGATGGTAGAACACTAGTGGTGGTAGAACACTAGTGATGGTAGAACACTGGTGATGGAAGAACACTAGTGATGGTAGAACACTAGTGATGGTTGAACACTGGTGATGGAAGAACACTAGTGATGGTAGACCACTGGTGATGGTAGAACACTAGTGATGATAGAACTTTAGTGATGGTAGAACACTAGTGATGGTAGACCATTGGTGATGGTAGAACACTAGTGATGGTAGAACACTAGTGGTGGTAGACCACTGGTGATGGTAGAACACTAGTGATGGTAGACCACTGGTGATGGTAGAACACTAGTGATGGTAGAACACTAGTGATGGTAGACCACTGGTGACGGTAGAACACTGTTAATGGTAGAACACTGTTAATTGTAGAACACTGTTAATGGTAGAACACTGTTAATGGTAGAACACTGTTAATGGTAGAACATCAGTGAGGGTAGAACACTTGAATGTAGACCACTGGTGATGGTAGAACACTGTTAATGGTAGAATACCAGTGAGGGTAGAACACTGATGATGGTAGAACACTTGATGGTAGAACACTGTTAATGGTAGAACACCAGTGAGGGTAGAACACTAATGATGGTAGAACACCAGAGAAGGTAGAACACTAATGATGGTAGAACACTAATGATGGTAAAACACTAATGATGGTAGAACACCAGTGAGGGTAGAACACTAATGATGGTAGAACACCAGTGAGGGTAGAACACCAGTGAGGGTAGAACACTGGTGATGGTAGAACACTGATGATGGTAGAACATTGATGATGGCAGAACACTATTGATGGTAGAACACTAATGATGGTAGAACACCAGTGAGGGTAGAACACTAATGATGGTAGAACACCAGTGAGGGTAGAACACTAATGATGGTAGAACACTGATGATGGTAGAACACTGATGATGGTAGAACACCAGTGAGGGTAGAACAGTAATGATGGTAGAACACCAGTGAGGGTAGAACAGTAATGATGGTAGAACACCAGTGAGGGTAGAACACTAATGATGGTAGAACACTAATGATGGTAGAACACCAGTGAGGGTAGAACAGTAATGATGGTAGAACACCAGTGAGGGTAGAACACTGGTGATGGTAGAACACTGATGATGGTAGAACACTGATGATGGTAGAACACTTGATGGCAGAACACTAATGATGGTAGAACACCAGTGAGGGTAGAACACTGATGATGGTAGAACACTATAGATGGTAAAACACTAATGATGGTAGAACACTAATGATGGTAGTACACCAGTGAGGGTAGAACACTAATGATGGTAGAACACCAGTGAGGGTAGAACACTGATGATGGTAGAACACTGATGGTAGAACACTATTGATGGTAGAACACCAGTGAGGGTAGAACACTAATGATGGTAGAACACCAGTGAGGGTAGAACACTAATAATGGTAGAACACCAGTGAGGGTAGAACACTGATGGTAGAACACTGATGATGGTAGAACACCAGTGAGGGTAGAACACTAATGATGGTAGAACACCAGTAAGGGTAGAACACTAATGATGGTAGAACACTAATAATGGTAGAACACTAATAATGGTAGAACACTGATGATGGTAGAACACTGATGATGGTAGAACACTGATGATGGTAGAACACCAGTGAGGGTAGAACACTAATGATGGTAGAACACCAGTGAGGGTAGAACACTGATGGTAGAACACCAGTGAGGGTAGAACACTAATGATGGTAGAACACCAATGAGGGTAGAACACTAATGATGGTAGAACACCAGTGAGGGTAGAACACTGATGATGGTAGAACACTGATGATGGTAGAACACTAATGATGGTAGAACACTAATGATGGTAGAACACTAATGATGGTAGAACACCAGTGAGGGTAGAACACTAATGATGCTAGAACACCAGTGAGGGTAGAACACTAATGATGGTAGAACACCGTTAATGGTAGAACACTGTTAATGGTAGAACACTGTTAATGGTAGAATGCTGTTAATGGTAGAACACTGTTAATGGTAGAACAGCAGTAAGGGTAGAACACTAATGATGGTAGAACACCAGTGAGGGTAGAACACCAATGATGTTAGAGCACTTGATGGTAGAACACCGATGATGGTAGAACACCAGTGAGGGTAGAACAGTAATGATGGTAGAACACCAGTGAGGGTAGAACACTGGTGATGGTAGAACACTGATGATGGTAGAACACTGATGATGGTAGAACACTTGATGGCAGAACACTAATGATGGCAGAACACCAGTGAGGGTAGAACACTGATGATGGTAGAACACTAATGATGGTAGTACACCAGTGAGGGTAGAACACTAATGATGGTAGAACACCAGTGAGGGTAGAACACTGATGATGGTAGAACACTAATGATGGTAAAACACTAATGATGGTAGAACACCAGTGAGGGTAAAACACCAGTGAGGGTAGAACACTGGTGATGGTAGAACACTGATGATGGTAGAACACTGATGGCAGAACACTACTGATGGTAGAACACTAATGATGGTAGAACACCAGTGAGGGTAGAACACTGATGATGGTAGAACACTGATGATGGTAGAACACCAGAGAGAGTAGAACACTAATGATGGTAGAACACCAGTGAGGGTAGAACACTAATGATGGTAAAACACCAGTGAGGGTAGAACACTAATGATGGTAGAACACCAGTGAAGGTAGAACACTGATGATGGTAGAACATCAGTGAGGGTAGAACACTGATGATGGTAGAACACTGATGATGGTAGAACACTAATGATGTTAGAACACCAGTGAGGGTAGAACACTAATGATGGTAGAACACCAGTGAGGGTAGAACACTAATGATGGTAGAACACCAGTGAAGGTAGAACACTAATGATGGTAGAACATCAGTGAGGGTAGAACACTAATGATGGTAGAACACCAGTGAGGGTAGAACACTAATGATGGTAGAACACCAGTGAGGGTAGAACACTGATGATGGTAGAATACCAGTGAGGGTAGAACACTGATGATGGTAGAACACTGATGATGGTAGAACACTATTGATGGTAGAACACTAATGATGGTAGAACACCAGTGAGGGTAGAACACTGATGATGGTAGAACACTGATGATGGCAGAACACTATTGATGGTAGAACACTAATGATGGTAGAACACCAGTGAGGGTAGAACACTAATGATGGTAGAACACCAGTGAGGGTAGAACACTAATGATGGTAGAACACCAGTGAGGGTAGAACACTGATGATGGTAGAACACTGATGATGGTAGAACACTGATGATGGTAGAACACCAGTGAGGGTAGAACACTAATGATGGTAGAACACCAGTGAGGGTAGAACACTAATGATGGTAGAACACTAATGATGGTAGAACACCAGTGAGGGTAGAACACTAATGATGGTAGAACACCAGTGAGGGTAGAACACTGATGATGGTAGAACACTGATGATGGTAGAACACCAGTGAGGGTAGAACACTAATGATGGTAGAACACCAGTGAGGGTAGAACACTAATGATGGTAGAACACCAATGAGGGTAGAACACTGATGACGGTAGAACACTATTGATGGTAGAACACTAATGATGGTAGAACACCAGTGAGGGTAGAACACTAATGATGGTAGAACACCAGTGAGGGTAGAACACTAATGATGGTAGAACACCAGTGATGGTAGAACACTGATTATGATAGAACACCAGTGAGGGTAGAACACTAATGATGGTAGAACACCAGTGAGGGTAGAAGACCAGTGAGGGTAGAACACTGATGATGGTAGAACACTGATGATGATAGAACACCAGTGAGGGTAGAACACTAATGATGGTAGAACACCAATGAGGGTAGAACACTAATGATGGTAGAACACCAGTGAGGGTAGAACACTGATGATGGTAGAACACTGATGATGGTAGAACACTGATGATGGTAGAAAACTAATGATGGTAGAACACCAGTGAGGGTAGAGCACTAATGATGGTAGAACACCGTTAATGGTAGAACACTGTTAATGGTAGAACACTGTTAATGGTAGAACACTGTTAATGGTAGAACACTGTTAATGGTAGAACACTATTAATGGTAGAACACTGATGATGGTAGAACACTCTTAATTGTAGAACACTGATGGTAGAACACTAATAATGGTAGAACACCGTTAATGGTAGAACACTGTTAATGGTAGAACACTGTTAATGGTAGAACACTTAATGGTAGAACACTGATGGTAGAACACTGATGATGGTAGAACACTGTTAATGGTAGAACACTGATGATGGTAGAACACTGTTAATGGTAGAACACCAGTGATGGAAGAACAATGGTGTGTGTGTGTGTGTGTGTGTTTGATTATTCTTGATTATTTACGATAGATTTGATCAAGTGCCTTGAATCTCCTTCCGTATTTACACAAGATTTACTCGGCGGGTTCCAATACCACTTCAACAGAATTGTAAATTTACCCAGAGGATTCCAGTCCTCTTGACCACGTCCCCTCCTCTATAACACAGCACATTAGAGCCATCCATCAGCCCCGTCCTCTCTCTCTCTCTCTCTCTCTCTCTCTCTCTCTCTCTCACATCCACTCGATTTTACAGTTAGGCTAAGAATTACTACTTTAATTTGCAAGCTTGGAGCTGTTACGTGCCTCGGGAACAGGGTGAAGTTGGAGCTAGCTCTGGGCCAAAGATTCAATTTGATCATTTGACTTTATTCCATTAATGTTTTACGAATACGCTCTGGACTCGAGTCATTGTAGAAGTGAACGATCTCAGATGGAGTGATGTTCTTGAGAAGGGCACAACCAGAGTGTAGTTGCTGTGTGCTGCCTGTCTTGTGGTATAGAAGCTGTCTTGTCACTGTCTGCGTAAGGTGACATACATCTCTCAGGTGTTGAAGGTTCTGCTGAGATCACAGATTCATCCAGGTGAGAGATAGTAATCTTGCACAGTTCTCTATTCGCTCCAGAATTTGCAGGTGAGACACAGGGTTGAGTGGTGGGGGGAGGCAGATAACCCAAGAAAGTGGTGCATACTCAAAGTGTGAGCGCACTTGTGCTACATATAGAGCTGTATAGCCTCTACTTTCCAGCTGTTGGCTTCTTGGTCTCCTTGCAAGATTTATCTCATTATTCTTCATGGTTATTTTGGAGTCAAATTTCACTCATAGGCTTTAACTCTCTAGCATTCATTTTTAACACTGCTCCAGTGTTGACATCATGCTACCTAGGAATCATCATTTGTGTTTTCTCAGAAGCTCTATGTAGAGCTGCGTAGAGCTGTGCATGTATCTGTAGGGTTCTCCATAGACCTGTATAGGGATCTGCGTAGAGCTGTGTAGTGCTGTGCATAGACATGCTCAGGGATCTCCTTAGACATGTATAGAGATCTTCACAGAGCTGTGTAGGGCTGTGCAGTGTGTAGGGCTTTGCGCAGAGCTGTGTAGGGATCTACACAGAGCTGTGTAGGACACTGCGTAGAGCTCAGAGCTCCTTCACCATGAAAACATCTTCAGGACACCTCTGCACCAGTGTTAGCGGTAATGCCTCTGGTTCACACCTTCGTGTGTTCTGAAACGAAGTCAAGACCCAGACAGTCCCCAACCGCGTCATTTCCTGAGCGGTGTCGAACCTCCGGAAGTGTTTCATTCCTCAGCTTGTATCTTCGGGAAGATTGGAAAAAATTAATGCCTGTACTTTCGCGTGTTTATTGTTTATTAATTTTATAGTTCAAGAATAATTATTTTATGCATTTATGGAATTACTTTTATGTTTATCATTAGTGATTTATCATCATTTTACGAATGACTAAAATATCTTAAATTTCTCATACGTCAAAAACATATCATTCAGAAATTTAACTCTCTCATTCAATAAAAAAAAAAGTCGATATCTTTCCAAAAAAAGTGTAAAAGTATACCTCTTAAGTGGAAGTATATCATACCTCAGGGATATTGCTCGTTATCATTCCTGAGGAATATAGCACAATATCTCACGAGTTACACAAATACTGACCACGATATCACATGAGTTACGCGAAATTGAGACACATGTGCAACATCTGGGTATCTTTATTGTAGACGTTTCGCCATCCTGTGGCTTTATCAATACAAATTCCAGCACATAACTTGAAGACAGGAGAACTATGTATACCATTCTTGTACAACCTGTCAGACACTGCAACATCATGGAATCTTGATTCTGAGGGCATGTACATAACCTTCACGACTACGACGACAACTACTACTACAACTAACCCATCTCTTTGGGTAGGACCTACTTCCACTGGGGAATCCCGCCTACCAGTGACTATGCCCTCGTCTGCTACCCGTCCCATTTCCACCTGACGCTACTATATAAGCGTCAGGCGCCTTGCTTCTGCTTCAGAATCTCCACGACTACGGTGCTCTTCGCACCTACTGCTAGGTTGAGGGACTGATTACCTCATCTTCTGTACATAGTTCTCCTGTCTTAACGTTATGTCCTGGAATTTGTATTGATAAAGCCACAGGATGGCGAAACGTCTACAATAAAGATACCCAGATGTTGCACATGTGTCTCAATTTCATCTTGTCGGTATTGTATACCATTCTTGTACACACATGAGTTACGTACACTGATCGCGATATCGCACGAGTTACGATCACTGGCTAATGTTAGGTTAAAAAGCGCTCCAAACCCTTTTGGGTTAAAGAACGCTGATTCGCAGAGAGTGAAAATACCCCGGCCAAGTCTCCCTCCCACCACCCCTCTAGTTTTTCCTTCCCAGACTGGGGAGAAAATTTCCCTAAATGTTGAGGCAGTGAGCAGCCCAGGGCTTTACCAGTCCCTTATAGAATTTCCGTCAACCAGGCTTGCCAGGATGAAGATGGGGGAGGGAGGAAGTGAGGGAGAGGTGAAGAAGGAGGGGGTAGGAGGAGGAGGAGGAGGGCAAGGAGTTAGAGCACCATCACTCTTACAACCACCACCAGTGTTAACACCACAACCACCAGTACCACCACCACCCCCCTACAGCCACCAAAACCCCCACCCTCCATCACCCCAACACCACCACCACCCCCCATCACCCCAACACCACCCTCATCCCCCATCACCACAACACCCCCAAAACCACCCCATCACCACCATCACCAACACCACCACCACCACCACCACCACCAACACCAACACCAACACCACCACCAACGCCACCACCAACGCCACCACCAACGCCACCACCAACGCCACCACCAACCACCACCAACACCACCACCAACACCACCATCATCACCCCACCACACCACCACCAACACCACCATCATCACCACAACCACCACCAACACCCCACCCCCACCACCACCCCCACCATCACCACCACCATCCCCACCATCACACCACCAATACCACCACCACCACCACCATCACCACCACCACCACCATCTCCACCAACACTACCATCACTCCCACAACGATCACCACCAACACCACCACCACCATCATCCCCACCATCACCATCATCCCCATTATCACCATCACCACCACCATCACCATCATCCCCATTATCACCATCACCACCACCAACACCACCAACACCACCACCACCACCACCAACACCACCACCATCACACCACCACCACCACCCTCACCATCACCATCACCACCACCACCAACCCCACCACCACACGCACCACCACACACACCAACACCATCACCACCACCACCACCACCACCACCACCACCACCACCACCACCACCAACGCCAGCCCCACCACCACCATCACCCCCACCATCACCACCAACACCACCACCAACACCACCATCACCAACCCCACCAACACCCACCCCACCATCAACCCCAATCACCCACCACCACTACCATCACCACCATCACCACCATCACCATCACCACCATCACATCACCACCACCACCACCACCACCAGCACCACCACACAAGCACAGCACAGCACCACCAACATCACCCTCACCACCACCACCACCACCATCACCACCACCACCAATATCACCCCCACCACCACCACCACCACCACCATCACCACCATCACCCCCACCACCATCACCCCCACCACCATCACCCCCACCACCATCACCCCACCACCATCACCAAACCACTATCACCCCCATCACCATCAACCCCACCACCACCATCACAACCACCAGAACCACCACCACCACCACCACCATCACCTCCACCACCATCACCACCACCACCATCACCACCACCACCACCACCACCACCACTACTATCACCACCATCACCACCACCACCATCACCTCCACCACCATCACCTCCACCACCATCACCCCACCACCATCACCCCACCACCATCACCCCCACCATCATCACCACCACCACCACCACTACTATCACCCCCACCATCACCCCCCACCACCATCACCCCCACCACCACCATCACCCCACCACCATCACCCCCACCACCATCACCCCCACCACCACCACCATCACGACCACCACCACCACTACTATCACCACCATCACCCCACCACCATCACTCCCACCACCACCACCACCCCCACCACCATCACCCCACCCCATCACCACCACCACCACCATCACCATCCCCACCACCACCACCACCACCACCTCCACCATCACCATCATCACCACCACCACCACCACCATCACAACCACTACCACCACCACTACTATCACCACCATCACAACCACTACCACCACCACTACTATCACCACCATCACCTCCACCACCATCACCACCACCACCACCACCACTATCACCACCATCACCTCCACCACCATCACCACCACCATCACCACCACTATCACCACCATCACCTCCACCACCATCATCATCACCACCACCATCACCACCACCATCACCACCACCACCATCACCACCACCACCACCACCACCACCATCATCACCACCACCACCATCACCACCACCACCACCACCACCATCACCACCACCACCAACCCCACCACCACCACCATCATCACCACCACCACCACCACCAAAACCACCACCACCACCACCATCATCACCACCACCATCACCACCACCATCATCACCACCACCACCACCACCACCATCATCACCCCCACCACCACCACCACCACCACCATCACCAGCACCACCACCACCACCACCACCACCACCATCATCACCCTACCACCACCACCACCACCATCATCACCACCACCACCACCACCATCATCACCCTACCACCACCACCACCATCATCACCCTACCACCACCACCACCACCACCACCACCACCATCATCACTACCACCACCACCACCACCACCACCACCATCATCACTACCACCACCACCATCATCACCCCACCACCACCACCACCACCATCATCACCACCACCACTACTATCACCACCACCACCATCACCATCACCACCACCACCACCACCACCATCACCATCACCATCACCACCATCACCACCACCATCGGAGGGTCCAGCATAAGTCAGGTTAAAAGTGCCAGTACCTAACATGCATCAGTAATGTGCTTGTCACCATTTTTTCCACTTTAGCCACTGGCTTAACGTCACTAGAATGTTACACCAGTACCCCTGCCCACACCAATGCTGCCCCAGAACCCTTGCCCACACCTATCCTGCCCCAGTACCCCTGCCCACACCTATCCTGCCCCAGTACACCTGCCCATACCTATCCTGCCCCAGTTCCTCTACTCACACCTATCCTACCCCAGTACCTCTATCCACACCTATCCTGTCCTAGTACACCTATCCTGCCCCAGTACCCTTTATCCACACCTATCCTACCCCAGTACCACTATCCACACCTATCCTGCTCCAGTACCCCTATCCACACCTATCCTGCTCCAGTACCCCTATCCATACCTATCCAGCCTCAGTACCCCTGGCCACATCTATATTGCCCCAGTACCCCTATCCACACCTATCCTGCTCCAGTACCCCTATCCACACCTATCCTGCCCCAGTACCCCTGCCCACACATATCCTGCCCCAGTACCCCTGCCCACACCTATCCTGCCCCAGTACCCCTGCCCACACCTATCCTACCCCAGTACCCCTATCCACACCTATCCTGCTCCAGTACCCCTATCCACACTTATCCTGCTCCAGTAGCCCTATCCATACCTATCCAGCCTCAGTACCCCTGCCCACATCTATCCTGCCCCACTACCCCTATCCACATCTATCCTCTACTAGTACACCTATCCTGCCCCAGTACCCTTTATACACACCTACCCCAGTACCCTTTATACACACCTACCCCAGTACCCCTATCCACACCTATCCTGCTCCAGTACCCCTATCCACACTTATCCTGCTCCAGTAGCCCTATCCATACCTATCCAGCCTCAGTACCCCTGCCCACACAAATCCTGCCCCAGTACCCCTGCCCACATCTATCCTACCCCAGTACCCCTATCCACACCTATCCTTCCCCAGTAACCCTGCCCACACCTCTCCAACCCTAGTACCCCTAGACACACCTATCCTGCCCCAGTACCTCTGCCCACACCTATTCTGCCCCAGTGCCCCTGCCCACACCTATCCTGCCCCAGTACCCCTGCCCACACCTATCCAGCCCCAGTACCCCTGCCCACACTTATCCTTCCCCAGTACCCCTGCCCACACCTATCCTACCCCAGTACCCCTATCCACACCTATCCTGTCCTAGTACACCTATCCTGCCCCAGTACCCTTTATCCACACCTACCCCAGTACCCCTATCCACACCAATCCTGCTCCAGTACCCCTATCCACACCTATCCTGCTCCAGTACCCCTATCCATACCTATCCTGCCTCAGTACCCCTGCCCACATCTATCCTGCCCCAGTACCCCTTTCCACACCTATCCTGTCCTAATACACCTATCCTGCCCCAGTACCCTTTATCCACACCTACCGCAGTTCCCCTATCCACACCTATCCTGCTCCAGTACCCGTATCCATACCTATCCAGCATCAGTACCCCTGCCCACATCTATCCTGCCCCAGTACCCGTATACATACCTATCCAGCCTCAGTACCCCTGCCCACATCTATCCTGCCCCAGTACCCCTATCCACACCTATCCTGCTCCAGTACCCCTATCCACATCTATCTTGCTCCAGTACCCCTATCCTGCCCCATTACCCCTGCCCACATCTATCCTGCCCCAGTACCCCTGCCCACACCTATCGTGCCTCAGCACCCCTGCCCACACCTATCTTGCCACGCTACCCCTGCCCACACCTATCCTGCCCCAGTACCCCTGCCCACATCTATCCTGCCCCAGTACTCCTGTCCACACCTATCCTGCCCCAGTACCCCTGCCCACGCCTATCCTGCCCCAGTACCCCTTCCCACACCTATCGTACCCCAGTACCCGTGCCCACATCTATCCTGCCCCAGTTCCCCTATCCACACCTATCCTGCCCCAGAATCCTTGCCCACACCTATCCTGCCCAGTACCCCTGCCCACATCTATCCTGCCCCAGTACCCCTGTCCACACCTATCCTTCCACAGTACCCCTGCCCACACAAATCCTGCCCCAGTACCCCTGCCCACATCTATCCTACCCCAGTACCCCTATCCACACCTATCCTTCCCCAGTATCCCTGCCCACACCTATCCTGCCCTAGTACCCCTATACACACCTATCCTGCCCCAGTACCTCTGCCCACACCTATCCTGCCCCAGTGCCCCTGCCCACACCTATCCTGCCCCAGTACCCCTGCCCACACCTATCCTGCCCCAGTACCCCTGCCCACATTTATCCTTCCCAGTACCCCTGCCCACACCTATCCTACCCCAGTACCCCTATCCACACCTATCCTGTCCTAGTACACCTATCCTGCCCCAGTACCCTTTATACACAACTACTCCAGTACCCCTATCCACACCTATCCTGCTCCAGTACCCCTATCCACACCTATCCTGCTCCAGTACCCCTATCCACACCTATCCTGCTCCAGTACCCCTATCCACACCTATCCTGCTCCAGTACCCCTATCCTGCCCCATTACCCCTGCCCACATCTATCCTGCCCCAGTACCCCTGCCCACACCTATCCTGCCCCAGTACCCCTGCCCACACCTATCCTGCCACAGTACCCCTGCCCACACCTATCCTGCCCCAGTACCCCTGCCCACATCTATCCTGCCCCAGTACCCCTATCCACACCTATCCTTCCCCAGTACCCGTGCCCACACCTATCCTGCCCCAGTACCCCTGCCCACACCTATCCTGCCCCAGTACCTCTGCCCACACCTATCCTACCCCAGTACCCGTATCCACACCTATCCTGCCCCAGTACTCCTGCCCACACCTATTTTGCCCCAGTACCCCTGCCCACACCTATCCTGCCCCAGTACCCCTGCCCACACCTATCCTGCCCCAGTACCCCTGCTCACACCTATCCTGCCCCAGTACCTCTATCCACACCTATCCTGTCCTAGTACACCTATCCTGCCCCAGTACCCTTTATCCACACCTATCCTACCCCAGTACCCCTATCCACACCTATCCTGCTCCAGTACCCCTATCCACACCTATCCTGCTCCAGTACCCCTATCCATACCTATTCAGCCTCAGTACCCCTGGCCACATCTATCCTGCCCCAGTACCCCTATTCACACCTATCCTGCTCCAGTACCCCTATCCACACCTATCCTGCTCCAGTACCCCTATCCACACCTATCCTGCCCCAGTACCCCTGCCCACATCTATCCTGCCCCAGTACCCCTGCCCACGCCTATCCTGCCCCAGTACCCCTGCCCACACTTATCGTACCCCAGTACCCCTGCCCACATCTATCCTGCCCCAGTACCCCAATCCACACCTATCCTGCCCCAGTACACCTGCCCACACCTATCCTGCCCCAGTACCCCTGCCCACACCTATCCTGCCCCAGTACCCCTATCCACACCTATCCTGCCCCAGTACCCCTGCCCCCATCTATCCTGCCCCAGTACCCCTGCCCACGCCTATCCTGCCCCAGTACCCCAATCCACACCTATCCTGCCCCAGTACCCATATCCACACCTATCCTCCCCTAGTACCCTTATCCACACCTATCCTGCTCCAGTACCCCTACCCACACCTATCGTGTCCCAGTACCCCTATCCACACCTATCCTGCCCCAGTACCCATATCCACACCTATCCTACCCCAGTACCCTTATCCACACCTATCCTGCTCCAGTACCCCTACCCACACCTATTCAGCCTATCGTGTCTATCCTGCCCCAGTACCCCTATTCACACCTATCCTGCTCCAGTACCCCTATCCACACCTATCCTGCTCCAGTACCCCTATCCACACCTATCCTGCTCCAGTACCCCTATCCACACCTATCCTGCCCCAGTACCCCTGCCCACATCTATCCTGCCCCAGTACCCCGGTCCACACCTATCCTGCCCCAGTACCCCTGCCCACGCCTATCCTTCCCCAGTACCCCTGCCCACACTTATCGTACCCCAGTACCCCTGCCCACATCTATCCTGCCCCAGTACCCCTATCCACACCTATCCTGCCCCAGTACACCTGCCCACACCTATCCTGCTCCAGTACCCCTGCCCACACCTATCCTGCTCCAGTACCCCTATCCACACCTATCCTGCCCCAGTACCCTTATCCACACCTATCCTACCCCAGTACCTCTATCCACACCTATCCTTCCCCAGTACCCCTATCCACACCTATCGTGCTCCAGTACCTCTATCCCCACCTATCCTGCCCAGTACCTCCCCACACCTATCCTGCCCCAGTACCCCTGCCCACATCTATAATGCCCCAGTACCCCTGCCCACATCTGTAATGCCCCAGTACCCCTATCCACATCCATCCTGCCCCAGTACCCCCATCCATATCTATCCTGCCCCAGTACCCCTATCCACATCTATCCTGCCCCAGTGCCCCTATTCACACCTATCCTGCTCTAGTACCCCTCACCTATCCTGCCCCAGTGCCTCCCCACACCTATCCTGCCCCAGTACCTGTGCCCACACCTATCCTGCCCCAGTACCTCTATCCACACCTATCCTGTCCCAGTACCCTACCCACACCAATCCTGCCCCAGTACCCCTACCCCACCTATCCAGCCTCAATACCCCTGCTCACACCTATCTCGCCCCAGTTCCCCTCCCCAGACCTATCTTTCCCCAGTACCCAAACCCACACCTATCCTGCCCCAGTACCCCTACCTACACCTATCCAGTCCCAGTACTCCTGCCCACACCTATCCTGCCCCAGTACCTCTCCCCAAACCTATCCTGCCCCAGTATCCCTGCCTAGACCTCTTCTGCTTTAGTACCCCTGTTCTGAGCTCTCCTGCCCCAGCACCCCTGCCCAGCCTCGGGGCTAAACCAGTACCCTTGCCTACACTTCTCCTACCCCTGTACCCCAGCCCAGCCTCAAGGCTAGACCAGTACCCCTGCCCAGCCTCAAGGCTAGATCAATACCCCTGCCCAGCCTCAAGGCTAGACCAGTACCCATGCCTAGACATATCCTGCCCCAGTGCCATTACCTAGACCTCTCCTGACCCAATACCTCTGCCTAGAGCTCTTCTGCCCCAGTACCCCTGCCCAGAGCTATCCTGCCCCAGTACCCCTGCCCAGAGCTATATCCTGCCCCAGTACCTCTGCCCAGAGCTATCCTGTCCCAGTACCTCTGCCAAGACCTCTCCTGCCCCAGTACTCCTGCCTAGACCTATCCTGCCCCAGTACCCCTGCCCAGAGCTATCCTGTCCCAGTACCTCTGCCAAGACCTCTCCTGCCCCAGTACCCCTGCCTAGACCTATCCTGCCCCAGTACCCCTGCCCCGAGCTATCCTGCCCCAGTACCTCTGCCTAGACCTCTCATGCCCCAGTACCCGTGCCCAGAACTATCCTGCCCCAGTACCCCTGCCCAGAGCTCTCTTGCCCCAGTACCTCTGTCCGTACCTATCCTGCCCCAGTACCCCTGCCCACACCTATCCTGCTCCATCACCCCTGCCTCAAGCTATCCTGCCCCAGTGCCCCTGCCCCGAGCTATCCTGCCCCAGTACCCGTGCCCACACCTATCCTGCCCCAGTACCCCTGCCTAGACCTCTCCTGCCCTACTACCCCTGTCCCGAGCTCTCCTGCCCCAGTACCCCTGCCCAGAACTCTCCTGCCCCTGTATCCCTACCAACACCTATCCTGCCCCAGTACCCCTGCCCACACCTGTCTTGTCCTAGTACCCCTGCCCAGACCTATCTTGCCCCACTACCCCTTTCCAGAGCTCTCCTGACCCAGTACTCCTGTCTAGACCTCTCTTGCCCCAGTACCCCTGCCCCACCTATCGTACCTTAGTACCCCTGCATTGACCTTTCCTGCCCAAGAACCTCTGTCCAGAGCTCTCCTGCCCCAGTACCCATGCCTAGACTTATCCTGACCCAGTACCCCTGCTCAGCCTCGGGGCTAAACCAGTACCCCTGCCCAGCCTCAGGGCTAGACCAGTGCCCCTGCCTAGACCTGTCCTACCCCATTAGCCCTGCCTAGACCTCTCCTACCCCAGTATCCCTGCCTAGACCTCTCCTGCCCCAGTACCCCAGCCCAGCCTCAGGGCAAGGCCAGCACTCTGACTAGACCTCTCCTACCCCAGTATCCTTGCCTAGACCTCTCCTGCCCCAGTACACCCGCCCAGAGCTCTCCTGCCCCAGTACTCCTGCCTAGACCTTTCCTGCCCCAGCACCCCTGCCCAGCCTCGAGGATAAACCAGTACCCTTGCCTAGACCTCTCCTGCCCCTGTACCCCTGCCCAGCCTCAGGGCTAGACCAGTATCCCTGCCTAGACCTATCGTGCCCCAGTATCCCTGCCTAGACCTCTCCTGACCCAGTACCCCTGCCTTGACCTATCCTGCCCCAATACCCCTTCCCAGAGCTCTTTTGCCCCAGTACCCCTGCCCAGAACTATCCTACCCCAGTACCCCTGCCCAGCCTCGGGGCTAGACCAGTAAGTTCCTTCTTTCCAGAGGTCAATGGTGATAGAAGTTGAGAGCGGAGGAGTGTTGAGAAGTTGTGTACTACGCTCGTGTTGACGCTGAATTGTATCTTAAATAGCTTATACGCCGGGAGGTTGCGACAGTTATGGAATATTGGCACTACCGTTTAGGAGCCAGAGAGTGCCTTATGAAAGGGTCTGCCTGGGAAAGGGGGCAGAATAGTGCTGGAGGAAGAGAGAGAGAGAGAAAGAGAGAGAGAGAGAGAGGGGGGGGGGACTCGTAGAACTTAAGCCAGGGTTACCCAAGGCTTCGGAAATTAACAACATCTCTTCTGAGTTCCTCGGATAATGGCCCTCTTGTTGCCTCGTTTTTGTAAATGATGCTGAGAAAGATGCTATTGTGTACACGCGCACTCACTTATCGACAAGAACACGTCAGGACAACATGTTAAGACGAGAGCATGTCAAGACACCAGCCTGTCAAGACAACAGCATGCCAAGGTATGTCAGAATAACAGCACGTTAAGATAATACGTCATGACAACATGTACAGACACTTGCATGTGAAGTCAACATACACAGTGTCTACACGATAGCAAGAGAGAGAGTGGAAGGGGAAGGGAGAACAGTCCTTAGATCCCATGGACACAGGATCATCAGGTACGCACCCATCAGATACATAATCATCAGTCTCAGCTCCGACCTAATCATCAAAGTCATTAGAAAAACATCCAAAGAAATCGGATGCCGAATCAGCAGCGACATACAAGAGGTGCAGCCAACCCTGACATAGAAGCAGTGCCCCATCTGTTAGTGAAGGCGGCACTCTGCCTGAGAGGCATCACGTGGAATTACAGTCATAGGAGAGGATTCCCGAAAGGATCGTTGTCGAAACAAAAAGGTACTGGGCAGATAGAATCACTGATTCTCCAGTGATTTATTCTCTGAGCACATCAACAGAATCTCAAATCCAGTGAGCACTCTTACAAGTCACCGAGCTACTGCGGCTTCTCTCTCAGCTCGGCCTTGTGCAAGACCTTAGGGCTGTGTCCTAGTATGCTACCTGCCTCATGGGCAGTCACCTAACAGATTTATTTAATCAAACTGTACACCAGCATGAGGAGTGAGTGTGTAAGTATCCTGAGCACCAGCACTAGAGTCTACATTACCAATGATGGTAGCCTTGTGTACAGATTCATGAAGTCTCATTATTCTGACATGAACACCATTCTTCAGACATTTTTTGATAACAGGTCTCGGAAGAATTAATAGATAGCAACCATCCAGGAAGGTGTTACCGTTCTATCAGATATTCTGGCACCAGCGCCGATCTTTTCTTTCTGTCCCAGAAACACCTGAAAATGACAGATAAATCTTGCAAATTTGTACTCACATTCAGTATTCAGAGCCTTCCTTTGTTATGTGGTTCTTAATAGTTCTTAATCCTGTAATATTTCCTTTCCAAACTAGAAGGTCTGGTCTGAGTCTGACCACTGAGGAAGATAACCTACTCAAGAAACGTTTCGCCTACACAGTAGGCTTCTTCAGTCGAGTACGGAGGAGGCAGCAGAAGCAGTAGAGATGTAAAGACGATGTAATCAGTCCATCACCCTTGATGACGTAGCTCTGAGGTCAGTCCCTCAGCCTCCATAGTCTGGCACAATGTCGTTGTTCCAGACTATAATAGAGCAAAACTTCTCCAGGCTGAGGGACAGACCACCTCAAAACTACGTCTTCAAAGGTGATAAACTGATTACATCGTCTTTACATCTCTACTGCTTCTGCAGATTCCTCGGTACTCGAGTAAAGTGGCTACTGTGCATGCGAAACATTTCGGAATAAAGATACCTAATTGCTGCACATATGTCTTAATTATCAACACGTCCGGTGACCTCGCAGGCCACTTGCAGAGATCACTGGAACTGTTTGTGACTTCTTTCTTTGGGAGTACGTTAAGAGCACAGTTTGTGTACCACCACTAACTGCAACCCTGGAGGAGCTGAAAATTTCGATCACCAACAGTTCGCATGATAACACCATATGTACTGTGGTGAATGGTTTTGAAAACCTACAAGTTGAAGAATTGAGACACTTGTGCAACACATGGGAATCAATAAAGATTCCCATGTGTTGCACAAGTGTCTCAGTTCTCCACCGTATATGCTGCAGAGCGTCTGAACCGACCTGGACTATCACATCGATGTTTGCCAAGCAACCAGAGGGGTGCACATTGAGTGCCTTTAATGCTACCCTATACCACATGAAACTGAATGAAATCCTGCATCTGAAGCTACTAACTGTGAAAGATTATTACAATAAAGTTACATGTTATACCTGTTTGAAATCAGGGAGTGTTTTTGTGGACACCCTGTGTGTGTGTATGTATATATAGTGTGTATATATATATATATATATATATATATATATATATATATATATATATATATATATATATATATATATATATATATATATATATATATATATATATATATATATATATATATATATATATATATATATTATATATATATATATATATATATATATATATATATATATATATATATATATATATATATATATATATATATATATATATATATATATATATATATATATATATATATATATATATATATATATATATATATATATATATATATATATATATATATATATATATATATATATATATATAATGTTGGTAGACAGCAGCCACCCAGGGAGGTACTACCGTCCTGCCAAGTGAGTGTAAAACGAAAGCCTGTAATTATTTTACATGATGGTAGGATTGCTGGTGTCCATTTTTTCTCTCATAAACTTGCAAGGTTTCAGGTATGTCTTGCTACTCTACTTACACTTAGGTCACACGACACATACATGTACAAGCATATATATACATACCCCTTTGAGTTTTCTTTTATTTTCTCTATAGTTCTTGTTCTTGTTTATTTCCTCTTATTTCCATGGGGATGTCGACCAGAATTCTTCCTCCGTAAACCATGCGCGTTGTAAGAGGCGACTAAAATGCCGGGAGCAAGGGGCTAGTAACCCCTTCTCCTGTATATATTACTAAATTTAAAAGGAGAAACTTTCGTTTGTCTTTTTGGGCCACCCAACCTCAGTGGGATACGGCTGGTGCGTTGAAAGAAAGATATATATATATATGTATATATATATATATATATATATATATATATATATATATATATAAAATAATATTAATCCATATTATATTATATATATCATAATATAATATTAAGCCATAGCTCAGCAGTGGGCGGTGGATATGATAATATTGGTGAGTGTTCTACATTACTCAGATGAGCCGCCCACCACTCCTTCCCTTTAACTCTATTCATCGCTGGAAGAGCCTGAAGAATGGTCCATTGCCATTCTTGGCTGCATCCCAGCCCATAATGCCGGGATTACACTCCCTAGCAAGCCAAGCCTATCCTGAGGATAAGAAACTTATGCCAGACTTCAGGTGGAGTGCATACGAAAACGGCTTGGATGATAGCCAGGGAACGATGCTGGTTGTTGTTGATGGTGGTAGTGGTGGTGGTTGTTGGTGGTGCTGGTTGTTGTTGGTGGTGTTTGTTGTTGGTGGTGCTGGTTGTTGTTGGTGGTGGTTGTTGTTGGTGGTGGTGGTTGTTGGTGGTGCTGGTTGTTGTTGTTGGTGGTGGTGGTTGTTGGTAGTGGTGCTGGTTGTTGTTGTTGGTGGTGGTGGTGGTTGTTGATGGTGGTGGTGGTGGTGGTGGTGGTGGTGGTTGTTGGTGGTGGCGGTTGTTGCTGGTGGTGATTGTTGTTGTTGTTGGTGGTGCTGGTTGTTATTGGTGGTGGTGGTTGTTGTTGGTGGTGGTGCTGGTTGTTATTGGTGGTGCTGGTTGTTGTTGTTGGTGGTGGTTGTTGTTGGTGGTGGTGCTGGTTGTTGTTGTTGGTGGTGGTTGTTGTTGGTGGTGCTGGTTGTTGTTGTTGTTGGTTGGTTGGTGGTGGCTGGTTGTTATTGTGCTGATTGTTGTTGGTGGTGGTTGTTGTTGGTGGTGCTGGTTGTTGTTGTTGGTGGTGGTTGTTGTTGGCGGTGGTGCTGATTGTTGTTGGTGGTGGTGGTGGTGGTTGTTGGTGGTGGCGGTTGTTGCTGGTGGTGATTGTTGTTGTTGTTGGTGGTGGTGGTTGTTGTTGGTGGTGGTGCTTGTTGGTGGTGGTGGTGCTGGTTGTTGTTGTTGTTGGTGGTTGGCGGTGGTGCTGATTGTTGTTGGTGGTGGTGCTGGTTGCTGGTGGTGGTGCTGGTTGTTGTTCGTGGTGCTGGTTGTTCGTGGTGCTGGTTGTTGTTGGTGGTTGTTGTTGTTGGTGGTGGTGGTTGTTGTTGGTGGTGGTGCTTGTTGGTGGTGGTGGTGGTTGTTGGTGGTGCTGGTTGTTTTTGTTGTTGTTATTGTTGGTGGTTGTTGGTGGTGGTGCTGGTTGTTGTTGTTGTTGGTGGTGGTGGTGGTTGGCGGTGGTGCTGGTTGTTGTTGTTGGTGGTGGTGGCGGTTGTTGGTGGTGGTGCTGGTTGTTGTTGGTGGTGCTGGTTGTTGTTGTTGTTGGTGGTGGTGATGGTGGTTGTTAGTAGTGGTGCTGGTTGTTGTTGGTGGTGGTGGTGGTGGTTGTTGGTGGTGGTGCTGGTTGGTGGTGGTGGTGTTGGTTGTTGTTGGTGGTGCTGGTTGCTGTTCGTGGTGCTAGTTGTTGGTGGTGCTGGTTGCTGTTGGTGGTGCTGGTGGTTGGTGGTGGTGGTGGTTGTTGGTGGTGGTGGTTGTTGGTGGTACTGGTTGTTGTTGGTGGTGGTGCTGGTTGTTGGTGGTGGTGGTGCTGGTGGTTGTTGGTGGTGCTGGTTGTTGTTGTTGGTGGTGTTGGTTGTTGTTGGTGGTGGTGCTGGTTGTTGTTGGTGGTGCTGATTGTTGTTGCTGGTGCTGGTTGTTGGTGGTTGTGGTGGTTGGTGGTGCTGGTTGTTGTTGGTGGTGCTGGTTGTTGGTGGTGGTGGTGGTGGTTGTTGGTGGTGCTGGTTGTTGTTGGTGGTGGTGGTTGTTGTTGGTGGTGGTTGTTGGTGGTTGTGGTGGTTGGTGGTGCTGGTTGTTGTTGGTGGTGCTGGTTGTTGCTGGTGGTGCTGGTTGTTGTTGTTGGTGGTGGTTGTTGGTGGAGCTGGTTGTTGTTGGTGGTGGTTGTTGTTGGTGGTGGTGGTTGTTGGTGGTGCTGGTT
Source organism: Cherax quadricarinatus (assembly GCF_038502225.1). Lineage (NCBI taxonomy): Eukaryota > Metazoa > Arthropoda > Malacostraca > Decapoda > Parastacidae > Cherax > Cherax quadricarinatus. The sequence goes on along the minus strand of NW_027196508.1, from coordinate 26,800 downwards.
GTTGTTGGTGGTGCTGGTGGTTGTTGGTGGTGCTGGTTCTTGTTGGTGGTGCTGGTGGTTGTTGGTGGTGCTGGTTGTTGTTGGTGGTGCTGGTGGTTGTTGGTGGTGCTGATCGTTGTTGTTGTTATTGGTGCTGGTTGTTGTTGGTTGTTGTTGGTGGTGGTGGTGGTTGGTGGTGGTGGTTGTTGGTGGTGGTGGTTGTTATTGGTGGTGCTGGTTGTTGTTGGTGGTAGTGGCGGTTGTTGGTGGTGCTGGTTGTTGTTGGTGGTGCTGGTTGTTGTTGGTGGTGCTGGTGGTTGTTGGTGATGCTGGCTGTTGTTGGTGGTGGTGGTTGTTGTTGTTGGTGGTGGTTGTTGTTGGTGGTGCTGGCTGTTGTTGGTGGTGCTGGTTGTTGTTGGTGGAGGTGGTTGTTGTTGATGGTGCTGGTGGTTGTTGGTGGTGCTGGTTGTTGTTGGTGGTGGTTGTTGGTGGTTGGTTGTGCTGGTTGTTGTTGGTGGTGCTGGTTGTTGTTGGTGGTGCTGGTGGTTGTTGGTGGTGCTGGTTGTTGTTGTTGGTGGTGGTGATTGTTGATGGTGCTGGTTGTTGTTGGTGGTGGTTGTTGTTGGTGGTGGTTGTTGTTGTTAGTGGTGGTGGTTGTTGGTGGTGGTGGTTGTTGTTGGTGGTGGTGGTTGTTGTTCGTGGTGGTGGTTGTTGTTGGTGGTGGTGGTGGTTGTTGGTGGTGGTGGTGGTTGTTGGTGGTGGTGGTGGTTGTTGGTGGTGGTGGTGGTTGTTGTTGTTGTTGGTGGTTGTTGTTGGTGGTGGTGGTGGTTGTTGTTGTTGGTGTTGCAATGGCACCTACGATGTAATGAAGTTCGTTAAAGATTTCTCTAGTTTCAGAAAAGCTTGAGAGGAGTCCAAGGAGATCAGTGAAGCTTTATGCTGATAGGGAAGCTTACTGGGAGATCTATGGTAAAGCTATGTTTAGTTTGTGACGTCGCTTAATATAAAGCTGACACTGTAACTTCTATTATACAGCACTAAGTGTTTGGCACCACTGCTGAAGTGTTTGTGCTGAGTGACACCACTGAGAGTCCACTAGTGTAGCACCACTGCTGAAGTGTGTGCTGAGTGACACCACTGAGAGTCCACTAGTGTAGCACCACTGCTGAAGTGTTTGTGCTGAGTGACACCACTGAGAGTCCACTAGTGTAGCACCACTGCTGAAGTGTATGCTGAGTGACACACCACTGAGAGTCCACTAGTGTAGCACCACTGTTGAAGTGTGTGCTGAGTGACACCACTGAGAGTCCACTAGTGTAGCACCACTGCTGAAGTGTATGCTGAGTGACACAGTCCACTAGTTTGTTCAGAGCACTGAGTGGGAACTGTGAAGTGTAAGTGACACCACTGAGAGTCCCTAGTGTAGCTTAAAACACAGCAACATAGAGGGCTCGACACGACAGACTGAAGACTGCTGGGAGATAACCACTGAGGGTTTGTTGAAGTGTGTGCAACACAGCACTGAGAGTTTGAATCGAGGATGTCACTAGTGTAACACGTGAAGTGTGTGCTGAGTCACCACTGACTAGAGATTTAAGTGTATGCTGAAAAAGAGTCCACTAGTGTAGCACCACTGTTGAAGTGTGTGCTGAGTGACACAGCACTGAGAGTCCACTAGTGTAGCACCACTGTTGAAGTGTATGCTGAGTGACACCACTGAGAGTCCACTAGTGTAGCACCACTGCTGAAGTGTATGCTGAGTGACACCACTGAGAGTCCACTAGTGTAGCACCACTGCTGAAGTGTATGCTGAGTGACACCACTGAGAGTCCACTAGTGTAGCACCACTGCTGAAGTGTATGCTGAGTGACACCACTGAGAGTCCACTAGTGTAGCACCACTGTTGAAGTGTATGCTGAGTGACACCACTGAGAGTCCACTAGTGTAGCACCACTGTTGAAGTGTGTGCTGAGTGACACCACTGAGAGTCCACTAGTGTAGCACCACTGTTGAAGTGTGTGCTGAGTGACACAGCACTGAGAGTCCACTAGTGTAGCACCACTGTTGAAGTGTATGCTGAGTGACACCACTGAGAGTCCACTAGTGTAGCACCACTGCTGAAGTGTATGCTGAGTGACACCACTGAGAGTCCACTAGTGTAGCACCACTGCTGAAGTGTGTGCTGAGTGACACAGCACTGAGAGTCCACTAGTGTAGCACCACTGCTGAAGTGTGTGCTGAGTGACACCACTGAGAGTCCACTAGTGTAGCACCACTGCTGAAGTGTATGCTGAGTGACACCACTGAGAGTCCACTAGTGTAGCACCACTGCTGAAGTGTATGCTGAGTGACACCACTGAGAAGTGGAATCGTCTGGAGGGTTTATTAAATTTTCTTAATAGATCATAACATAGCCTAACTTTGAGGGCGACAACTTGACAGGAACAAGAGTCTATGCACGGCTCTAACATTTAGAATAATAAAAATCGTTATAATCATAATAATAATACTGGTAATAATAATGATAATTCATGTTCACCGCTAAACCCATGTGGGTCAGTTACCGTGAGACTTGGTGGAGGCTTGATACTCCGTCTACTTGAGTGCAAGACAGACTCGTATTCTATACGTTATTTTATTAAATGAAAATTCTTCTACTCACTCTGTCATATACCTTATATACATGTAAACACTCGGTCTACACATGTCCTACCCTTTCTAAATCCTCCTTGTTCCAGGAGCCGAGATTCAACCCTAGCAGCCACAGCTAGGTAGGGACACAGAAGGTGCCAGATGAGGTGTCAAGGTGAGAGTGCCTCGACACCCAGCTGCTAATACTGGCACCAGGGCTCTCATACCTCATTAATTTTTTAATGCTCGTTAAAATTGAGTCCTTGTTCTACCTTCTTTTGTATTAGCAACTCTTCACCAACAAGAGTGTTTTCAAATTTGTGCTGCTGTTGCTGTTACTGCTGTTGCTGCTGTTACTGCTGCTGCTGTTACTGATGTTGCTGCTACTGCTGCTGTTGTTACTGCTGTTGTTACTGATGTTGCTGCTGCTGTTACTGCTGCTGGTATTGTTGTTACTGCTGATATTGCTGCTGCTGATACTGCTGTTACTGCTGTTGCTGCTGCTGTTATTGCTGTTACTGCTGTTGCTGCTGCTGTTATTGCTGTTACTGCTGTTGCTGCTGCTGTTACTGTTGTTGCTGCTGTTGTTACTGTTGTTGCTGCTGTTGCTGCTGCTGTTACTGTTGTTGCTGCTATTACTGCTGTTGCTGCTGCTGTTATTGCTGTTACTGCTGTTGCTGCTGCTGTTACTGTTGTTGCTGCTATTACTGCTGTTGCTGCTGCTGTTACTGCTCCTGTTATTGCTGTTGCTGTTACTGCTGTTGTTGCTGTTACTGCTGCTGCTGTTACTGATGTTGCTGCTACTGCTGCTGTTGTTACTGCTGTTGTTACTGATGTTGCTGCTGCTGTTACTGCTGCTGGTATTGTTGTTACTGCTGATATTGCTGCTGCTGATACTGCTGTTACTGCTGTTGCTGCTGCTGTTATTGCTGTTACTGCTGTTGCTGCTGCTGTTACTGTTGTTGCTGCTGTTGTTATTGCTGTTACTGCTGTTGCTGCTGCTGTTACTGTTGTTGCTGCTATTACTGCTGTTGCTGCTGCTGCTGCTGTTACTGCTCCTGTTATTGCTGTTGCTGTTACTGCTGTTGTTGCTCTTCCTGTTACTGCTGCTGTTGCTGTTGCTGTTACTGCTGTTGCTGCTAGCTGCTGTTGTACTCCTGTTGTTGATGTTGCTGTTGTTGTTGCTCTTGCTGCTGCTGTTGCTGCTAGCTGCTATTGTTCTCCTGTTGTTGACGTTGTTGTTGTGCTTTTGTTGTTGATGTTGTTGCTGCTGCTGCTGCTGCTGCTGCTGCTGTTGTCGTTGCTGCTGCTGCTGCTGCTGCTGCTGCTGCTGTTGTTGTTGCTGTTGATGTTGCTGCGGTTACTGCTGTTGCTGTTGTTATTGCTGCTGTTGTTGCTGATGTTGCTGGTGCTGTTGTTGTTTCTGCTGACACTGTTGTTGCTACTGCTGTTGCTGCTGTTCTTGTTGCTGCTGCTGTTGTTGTTATTGCTGTTGATGCTGTTCTTGTTGCTGCTGCTGTTCTTGTTGCTGCTGCTGTTCTTGTTGTTGCTGCTGCTGTTCTTGTTGCTGATGCTGTTCTTGTTGTTGCTGCTGTTCTTGTTGCTGATGCTGTTCTTGTTGTTGCTGCTGCTGTTCTTGTTGCTGATGCTGTTCTTATTGCTGCTGCTGTTCTTACTGCTGCTGCAGTTGTTGTTGCTGCAGTTCTTGCTGCTGTTCTTGCTGCTGCTATTGTTGTTGTTGCTATTGTTGCCGCCGCCGTCACCGCTACACTGAGCTGTCTTCCCGTTTCCCACCTGTCACCTAACTGTCTGACATAACCTGGCTGGGTTGCGTCTTGACGACGGTCCAGGAGGGATCCGAAACCTCATTTAATAACTTCCTCTGGAAAGTGTGGGTTATCATCAGAGTTGAAAGTCCACGCGAATATTGATATAATTATCATCAGTTCATCATGATTATTGTGATAATTCTGTAATAACAAGATTGAATAATTTCACTTATCAGAGTGTGGAAATTTTTTTTCTCCAACCCCGCGGGGGGCGACGACCCCTCTCAAGAGAGGTGAGACCCCCCCTCTCTCTCCTCTCTCTCTCTCTCTCTCTCTCTCAGTGTGAGAAGCGGTCAAGAGCTTAACTCTACCCACCACAGCAACTTCTTCAGGTAGGTATGTACACAGGTAGGTAATTACACAGGTAGGTAAGCACACAGGTAGGTAAGTACAGAGGAAGGTAAGTACACAAGTAGGTAAGTACATAAACATGTAAGTAGATATGTAAGCAAGTATTCAGATAGGTAAGTACAAATATAGATGATTTTTCATACACACTGGGTAGTTACACATGTACATTAGGTAGTTACACATGTACAGTAGGTAATTGCACATGTACATTAGGTAGTTACACATGTACAGTAGGTAATTGCACATGTACATTAGGTAGTTACACATGTACATTATTTAGTTACACATGTGCAGTAAGTAGTTACACATGTACATTAGATAGTTACACATGTAGATAAGTAAACAAAGTTCAGACACTGCTTCCCTGTGTTGAATTATTTGTGATGTTTGTGTGGGGGAGTGATAGTGTACACCCTGCCAGTCCTGATGCTGTGTGAGCACCTCTCATGTACACACACACACACACACACACACACACACACACACACACACACAGTTGTTGTTGGAGGTGGCGATGGAAAATTTCACGAGACAGCATGTCAGAGACACGACTAGGGAGAGAGGAGACGATGAACCAGCGAGGCTGGACCTTGTGTTCACCTTGAGTGACTCTGATGTCGGGGGACATCGAATGTGAGAGGCCCCTTGATGCTAATGACCGCGCAGAGCTGCGGTTGGAATACCTTGTGAAAGTGAAAGTGGAGTGGAAATCAGCGTGAAGGAAGGGGCAAGACTTGCTTCAGAACAGGAGACTATGATGGTATGAGGCAATTTCTAAGCAGTGTGCCGTGGGGAAGGGAGCTAGAAGGAAAGACAGCAAATTAAATAATGGAGTAGGTAGCTGGAACGTGCCGGGAGGCAGAGGAGAAAGCCATACCCAGAAGCAGAAAAGGAAGAGGCAAAAAGAGTCCATGGTTCAACCAGAGAGGAAGAGAGAGAGCTAAACGTAGAAAAGAATGGAAGAAATATATATATATATTATATATATACATGTATATATACATGTATATATAGAATGCAAGATAATGTGGAAATAAGCAGGAGAAGCAGAAATGAATATGTGTAGGCAAGAAGAGAGGGTGAACAACAATCTGAGATCGACAAAGCATTGAAAGCCAAATTTGAGCCAAAGTTGATGTACAGCCACATCAGAAGGAAGAAAGCTGTGAAGGACCAAGTACTAAGACTGAAGAAGGAAGCTCAGCTGACTAGGAATGACAAGGAAGTCTATGAGGAGCTGAGCGAAAGATTCCTGGAGGTATTTACAGTAGAATACGGGAACATTGCCAGAGAATCAAACAGCGAGTTCACCAACGAGTATTGAACACAATACAAAGAACTGGAGGAGAGATGAAGACACTACTGAGTGAACTAGATACCTCACAGGGAAAGGGACCACACATCTCTCCATAATAATAGCTGTATAGTCCTTGTGGCTTAGCGCTTCTTTTTGATTATAATAATAATAATACATGTATAGCTTTATTTCTACAAGTACATGTACAAGGTGTACAGTCCTAGCTGACATCACTGACATACTACTATATAGAAAGTCCGCAAATTAGGTCAGTTTTGTCCCAGGATGCGACCCACACCAGTCGACTAAAATCTAGGTACCCATTTTATACTGGTAGGTGAACATGGACAACAGGTGTCTTAAGGAAACACGTCCTAATGTTTTCCAGCCGTACCGGGGATTCGATCTCCGGACCTCAGTGTGTGAGCTGAGCTACGGGACCATGGTTCGTAAGAAAAGGAGCAGAGGAACTGTGTGAACCACTAGCAGTCATGTTTAAGTCATATGAAGCAGGGCAGCTGCTAGAGGTCTGGAAAACAGCGGATTTATTCCAAGTATTTAAAAAAAGAAAGAGTGGAAAGTCATGTGGCATTGAACTACAAGCCAGTGTCACTAAGATGCATAGTATGTGAGGTTATGGAGAAGGTTATCAGGTGAAGAGTAAGTGGTGCCACTACTGTTGCATTCCACGAGCGCTGTAAGTGGTGCTGTTATTGTTGCAACTGCTACCACGTAACGCTTTAGGATACTGTATGCTGATCTTTTGTTTAAAATAGATGGAAAATCAAGCACTGCGTGGATGTCTGAGAAACACCTCTCTCTTGCCTAACAAACACAACAACTTTAGCTGCAATTTCCACAGCATTGGCAATGGCGTATAGCATGTCTTCCTGGAAGGAAGCGAGAGAAAGAGAGAGAGAGAGAGAGAGAGAGAGAGAGAGAGACAGACAGACTGGAGGTGGATAGGTTATTGACACGGTGATGGTAGAAGAGGGCAGGTCGAGGAGGAGGTGGGTGAGGGTTGAGGCTGTGATCTTGAGTGTGAGTATCCCTGGGATATATATATATACAGAGAACCCAGGAACCGGTTCACTTCCCCACTCAAATCTTTGAGATCAAATGCAGCGCTGCGGTATGTGTGGGATGAGAGGGAATGTGAGTGGAGAGGGGAGGAGGGTTGTGGAGAGGGAGTGGAAAAGAGAGAGAAGTGTGGAGAAAGGAGAGGATTATAGAAAGGATAGAGGGCGGAAAAGAGGTGGTTGTGGACTGGGAAGGGAAGCTGTAACAAATTGGTATTAACTGGGTTAGCACTATGTTTGCAGTCATACCATACCATTCGTCAAAATTTGAAGACTACTAGATGAGTCATTCTTTAGTTACGTCGCGGATTCCAACGATTCTCAGTTTTTTTTTTTAACTATTTTACTACATCGATAAATTTTCCTGCACACAAACAAAACTTAATGGGTGCCATCATCCTGGCGTCAGCTACAGCTTGCTGGGAGCAACATTGTACGAATGCACATCGTGAAGACCAGCATACATAACCCTGGCACATCCCCATACATGAACCATACATTATCACCTGATTACCTTATATTTTTTTGAGAGCAGGCACAAGCTGGTCTGGTTTGCACAAAATTTGGGTGTTACCGAGTCACTTGTCAACACCACGAGATATCAGTAATATCATCACACCGAGGAACTCCCGGACTGACACGCTAGTTAGTGCTGGAAAATGGTATAAAATGCCGACGTGATGATTAAGACACATGTACAACAGTTGTGTATCTTTACTGATGAAACGTTTCGCCTACGCAGTAGGCTTCTTTAGTCAATACAGAGACACCAGGAGCAGTAGTGAAATGAAAGTGATGTAATCAGTCCATCAGCCTTGGAGAAAAAGTATTTGAGGTGGTCAGTCCCTCAGCCTGGAGAAGAGTTCAACTCCACGGTTGATGGACCGATTACATCGTCTTCATTTCACTACTACACCTGCTGTCTCTGCATTTAACTGAAGAAGCCTACTGCGAAGGCGAAGCGTTTCATCCATAAAGATACACAAATATTGCACATGTGTCTTAGTCATCAAGGTCAGTTGGTGTATAATATTGGTTCAGTTCGTTAATGTGATATATACACTCGGAACATCACTTGTTATGGGTGAGCACCTCGTAATTCAGGCCACTCAACTTGGCGTCATATAAAGGGTGGTGCAAATCATGCCTGCAGTATTTTATGGCACTGGTTCTTGAACCAAGACCAAGTTACCTATGGTAAAAGACCTTGGCATGACTCACTTGTCATATTGGTCCTCCATGGTGTTTTATGCTGTTGTCAGGTTTGCTGCAGCCAGATCAAATAGCTTGTGCTGCTTGTTCCAAGGTGTAGGGGCATACAAGCATGGAGTAAGGACATACAAGCAAAGTGTAGGGACATACAAGCATGGAGTAAGGACATACAAGCAAATTGTAGGGACATACAAGCGAGGTGTAGGGACATACTAGAGAGGTGTAAGGACATACAAGCAGGGTGTAGGGACATACAAGCAGGGTGTAGGGACATACAAGCAGGGTGTAGGGACATACAAGCAGGGTGTAGGGACATACAAGTAAGGTGTAGGGACGTGCAAGCGAGGGACAACCATTAGAGCCAGCGTTGACCTCATCCTTCACGAGTACAAGTCAAGGACCTCTGACTGAATGACTGTATAAGAGTATAAAGGGACCATGACCCAACAACTCCCACTGGTTCTCCCTTATTGCGAATAGTAACAGTATTCCATAGTCGCTGTCTGACGTATAATCCTTTATATGTTCGTATCATATAAGACACAGTGAAGGTTATGGTATTTTATTGTAAAGAAGTTTGGTCCACCAGCGACGAAACGTCTTCACAATAAAAGGCCATAACCTGCATTGTATGCCTAGTGTAAATACTGTCTGTATGCTGTGTCATTGTGTCACCATCCTCAGTGAGACACTCTTGTGCAACATTTAGGTATCTTTCTTCCAGAAAAAAAGTTAACCAAATGTTTCACAAGTATCTCATCTTATCAGTTTTATAAAATATTTATTTACATCACTACCTCGTACCATGTACCATGCTCTCGAGCGTCTGGTGAGATCTTGTACTACCAGCATCACCACCTCGTACCATGTACCATGCTCTCGAGCATCTGGTGAGATCTTGTACTACCAGCATCACCACCTCGTACCATGTACCATGCTCTCGAGCATCTGGTGAGATCTTGTACTACCAGCATCACCACCTCGTACCATGTACCATGCTCTCGAGCGTCTGGTGAGATCTTGTACTACCAGCATCACCACCTCGTACCATGTACCATGCTCTCGAGCGTCTGGTGAGATCTTGTACTACCAGCATCACCACCTCGTACCATGTACCATGCTCTCGAGCGTCTGGTGAGATCTTGCACTACCAGCATCACCACCTCGTACCATGTACCATGCTCTCGAGCGTCTGGTGAGATCTTGCACTACCAGCATCACCACCTCGTACCATGTACCATGCTCTCGAGCGTCTGGTGAGATCTTGCACTACCAGCATCACCACCTCGTACCATGTACCATGCTCTCGAGCGTCTGGTGAGATCTTGTACTACCAGCATCACCACCTCGTACCATGTACCATGCTCTCGAGCGTCTGGTGAGATCTTGTACTACCAGCATCACCACCTCGTACCATGTACCATGCTCTCGAGCGTCTGGTGAGATCTTGTACTACCAGCATCACCACCTCGTACCATGTACCATGCTCTCGAGCGTCTGGTGAGATCTTGTACTACCAGCATCACCACCTCGTACCATGTACCATGCTCTCGAGCGTCTGGTGAGATCTTGTACTACCAGCATCACCACTACTACTTGCACTACCAGCATCACCACCTCGTACCATGTACCATGCTCTCGAGCGTCTGGTGAGATCTTGTACTACCAGCATCACCACTACTACTTGCACTACCAGCATCACCACCTCGTACCATGCTCTCGAGCGTCTGGTGAGATCTTGCACTACCAGCATCACCACCTCGTACCATGCTCTCGAGCGTCTGGTGAGATCTTGCACTACCAGCATCACCACCTCGTACCATGTACCATGCTCTCGAGCGTCTGGTGAGATCTTGCACTACCAGCATCACCACCTCGTACCATGTACCATGCTCTCGAGCATCTGGTGAGATCTTGTACTACCAGCATCACCACCTCGTACCATGTACCATGCTCTCGAGCATCTGGTGAGATCTTGTACTACCAGCATCACCACCTCGTACCATGTACCATGCTCTCGAGCGTCTGGTGAGATCTTGTACTACCAGCATCACCACTACTACTTGCACTACCAGCATCACCACCTCGTACCATGTACCATGCTCTCGAGCGTCTGGTGAGATCTTGTACTACCAGCATCACCACTACTACTTGCACTACCAGCATCACCACCTCGTACCATGCTCTCGAGCGTCTGGTGAGATCTTGCACTACCAGCATCACCACCTCGTACCATGCTCTCGAGCGTCTGGTGAGATCTTGCACTACCAGCATCACCACCTCGTACCATGTACCATGCTCTCGAGCGTCTGGTGAGATCTTGCACTACCAGCATCACCACCTCGTACCATGTACCATGCTCTCGAGCATCTGGTGAGATCTTTTACTACCAGCATCACCACCTCGTACCATGTACCATGCTCTCGAGCATCTGGTGAGATCTTGTACTACCAGCATCACCACCTCGTACCATGTACCATGCTCTCGAGCGTCTGGTGAGATCTTGTACTACCAGCATCACCACCTCGTACCATGTACCATGCTCTCGAGCGTCTGGTGAGATCTTGTACTACCAGCATCACCACCTCGTACCATGTACCATGCTCTCGAGCGTCTGGTGAGATCTTGCACTACCAGCATCACCACCTCGTACCATGTACCATGCTCTCGAGCGTCTGGTGAGATCTTGCACTACCAGCATCACCACCTCGTACCATGTACCATGCTCTCGAGCGTCTGGTGAGATCTTGCACTACCAGCATCACCACCTCGTACCATGTACCATGCTCTCGAGCGTCTGGTGAGATCTTGTACTACCAGCATCACCACCTCGTACCATGTACCATGCTCTCGAGCGTCTGGTGAGATCTTGTACTACCAGCATCACCACCTCGTACCATCTACCATGCTCTCGAGCGTCTGGTGAGATCTTGTACTACCAGCATCACCACCTCGTACCATGTACCATGCTCTCGAGCGTCTGGTGAGATCTTGTACTACCAGCATCACCACCTCGTACCATGTACCATGCTCTCGAGCGTCTGGTGAGATCTTGTACTACCAGCATCACCACTACTACTTGCACTACCAGCATCACCACCTCGTACCATGTACCATGCTCTCGAGCGTCTGGTGAGATCTTGTACTACCAGCATCACCACTACTACTTGCACTACCAGCATCACCACCTCGTACCATGCTCTCGAGCGTCTGGTGAGATCTTGCACTACCAGCATCACCACCTCGTACCATGTACCATGCTCTCGAGCGTCTGGTGAGATCTTGTACTACCAGCATCACCACCTCGTACCATGTACCATGCTCTCGAGCGTCTGGTGAGATCTTGCACTACCAGCATCACCACTACTACTTGCACTACCAGCATCACCACCTCGTACCATGCTCTCGAGCATCTGGTGAGATCTTGTACTACCAGAATCACCACCTCGTACCATGTACCATGCTCTCGAGCATCTGGTGAGATCTTGCACTACCAGCATCACCACTACTACTTGCACTACCAGCATCACCACCTCGTACCATGTACCATGCTCTCGAGCATCTGGTGAGATCTTGCACTACCAGCATCACCACTACTACTTGCACTACCAGCATCACCACCTAGTACCATGCTCTCGAGCGTCTGGTGAGATCTTGCACTACCAGCATCACCACCTCGTACCATGTACCATGCTCTCGAGCGTCTGGTGAGATCTTGTACTACCAGCATCACCACTACTACTTGTACTACCAGCATCACTACCTCGTACCATGCTCTCGAGCGTCTGGTGAGATCTTGTACTACCAGCATCACCACTACTACTTGTACTACCAGCATCACTACCTCGTACCATGTACCATGCTCTCGAGCATCTGGTGAGATCTTGTACTACCAGCATCACCACTACTACTTGTACTACCAGCATCACTACCTCGTACCATGTACCATGCTCTCGAGCATCTGGTGAGATCTTGTACTACCAGCATCACCACTACTACTTGTACTACCAGCATCACTACCTCGTACCATGTACCATGCTCTCGAGCATCTGGTGAGATCTTGTACTACAAGCATCACCACTACTACTTGCACTACCAGCATCACCACCTCGTACCATGCTCTCGAGCGTCTGGTGAGATCTTATACTACCAGCATCACCACTACTACTTGCACTACCAGCATCACCACTACTACTTGCACTACCAGCATCACCACTACTACTTGCACTACCAGCATCACCACTACTACTTGCACTACCAGCATCACCACTACTACTTGCACTACCAGCATCACCACTACTACTTGCACTACCAGCATTACCACTACTTCTTTCACTACCACCATTACCACTACTACTTTCACTACCACCATTACCACTACTACTTGCACTACCAGCATCACCACTACTACTTGCACTACCAGCATTACCACTACTACTTGCACTACCAGCATCACCACTACTTCTTTCACTACCAGCATTACCACTACTACTTGCACTACCAGCATTACCACTACTACTTGCACTACCAGCATTACCACTACTACTTGCACTACCAGCATTACCACTACTACTTACACTACCAGCATTACCATTACTACTTGCACTACCAGCATCACCACTACTTCTTTCACTACCACCATTACCACTACTACTTTCACTACCAGCATTACCACTACTACTTGCACTACCAGCATTACCACTACTACTTGCACTACCACCATTACCATTACTACTTGCACTACCACCATTACCACTACTACTTGCACTACCACCATTACCACTACTACTTGCACTACCAGCATTACCACTACTACTTGCACTACCAGCATTACCACTACTACTTGCATTACCACTACCACTACTTCTTTTTCCTCCTCTCTTGCGTCCTTGTCCTCCTCGCCTATATATATATATATATATATATATATATATATATATATATATATATATATATATATATATATATATATATATATATATATATTGGCTCACTCTCTTCTGTCTTTGTGACTTGTGAATGGTCCAAATTAGACCGAAACGTCGTCATAAGCTTTTCTCTCTTATATGCGAGTTATTTGTGTAGTGTGTTATTGGTGAAGTTCGATTCTTGATCTGACTGGATCTCCAGAGGCAACTCTACTTGTGCTCACCATCTCACCAGAACTAGTGTAGTAGAGCTCACGGGAATGTCCAGTAATGGTAATGCTTCAGGGTAATGAGTAAGTGTACACGTGATGGTTAGTAGGTACTTCTTACCTCTAGAGTAAGCGAAAGAACTAACGCAGTCAGTACTAATTCTGAAGAAATATTCGCCGAAAACTTGTACTGGAAAGCAACGTGAGTGCTGGGTCTGGAAAACAAGCATGAGTGCTGGGTCTGGAAGATAAGCATGAGTACTGGGTCTGGAAAAAAAATGAATGCTGGGTTTGGAAAATAAATGTGAGTGCTGGCTCTGGAAAACAAACGTAAGTGCTGGGTCTGGAAAGCAAACATAAGTGCTGGGTATGGTAAATAAACATGAGTGCTAGGTCTGGAAAACAAACATGAGTGCTGGGTCTGGAAAACAAACATGAGTGCTGGGTCTGGAAAACAAACATGAGTGCTGGGTCTGGAAAACAAACATGAGTGCTGTGTCTGGAAAACAAACATGAGTGCTGGGTCTGGAAAACAAACATGAGTGCTGGGTCTGGAAAACAAACATGAGTGCTGGGTCTGGAAAACAAACATGAGTGCTGGGTCTAGAGAACAAACACGGGTGCCAGGACTAAGAAAAGTGAACCTAGCAACCAGGTTTAGATAAGCAAACAAGGCTGTCGGGTGTGCTGTTGCTGTGTATAGATAAAGTATGAAATATGAGCACGCTTAGTCGGCGGGAGTAGTGCTGCTGCTGCTACTGCTGCTGCTGCTGCTGCTGCTGCTG
>NW_027196508.1:0-2500 GCF_038502225.1 Cherax quadricarinatus | reverse complement strand
GTGTGTGTGTGAGTGTGTGTGTGTGTGTGTCTGTGTCTGTGTGACTGTGTATGTCTGTGTGACTGTGTATGTGTGTGTGTGTGTGTGTCTGTGTGACTGTGTGTGTGTGTGTGTGTGTGCGCATTTCATTCCGCTTTGATAGTGGAAATATTCGAGAAAAAACTTCCACAAAGACTGGTGTTTAAATCTCTTCTTCCATAAGAGGACTCTGCACACATTCTCTACTCAACAAACAAACGGGAAGGAAAATATCAGTAAGCCAAAGTTTGTCTAAAATAATGTCCACCATTTTAACCTCTACCTCAAACACAATTCCACAACTCAACTGTTTACAGACATGTGTATACATCAAAAAAAATATCTCGGTTATTTTCCAACTAGGAAAAATGTAACTCGTGTTTGTATTTTCAATATAAGACTCACATTAAGCTGCCTGTGTGTCGTTATCCATGGTGTGGGTGTAGTGTATTTTTTCTCTCCATTTAACACATTCTTCAGTCAAAATACTGAGGAGGATAAACTGGAGGCAGCAGGTGTACTAGTTTTTGAGGTGATCAGTCCCTCAGCTTGGAGGAGTTCAGCTCCGTAGTCTATGAGGACTATGGAACTGAACCCTTCTCCACATTGAGGAAATGGTCAGTACAGAGGTGATTAAAACTGGAGACAGCAGCAGCAGTGGAGAGTTAAAGATGATGTGATTAGTCAACCTACCCTGGAGAAGTAGTTATGAGGTGGTCAGTCACTCAGACTCGAACTCTTCTCCAGGCTGAGGGAATTATGTATGTGCATATATATATATATATATATATATATATATATATATATATATATATATATATATATATATATATATATATATATATATATATATATATATATATTATACTATATATGCAAAACAATCACTGTGAAAGAATAGAGAAATTCCAAGCGCTTTCGTGACTACTCACATTATCAAGGAACAATGAAAGTAAGGCATCAAAGGAAGGCATATAAAGGGTCTAGCCCACACCTCACTATCACATCCCACAACAAAGCAACACCTGACGCGCGACTCATAAGAAAGGGAACACTGCAGTAGGCCCGCTGGCCCAACTGGACAGGCCCTTCACACAACCCACCAACAAACTATTCTACCCAAGAACTAAGAATTTTAAAATTTATTATTTGTCCAATGTATTATTAAATTCTTCCCAAATTCTACTAATTATAAAAGGATCTAATTTATATAAACCAAAGGAAATATTCATATTAATGTCAAAACTGCTTTTTATGAAACAAGATTCAATTATATTCCTGTCGACCAT
This sequence comes from Cherax quadricarinatus, assembly GCF_038502225.1. NCBI lineage: Eukaryota > Metazoa > Arthropoda > Malacostraca > Decapoda > Parastacidae > Cherax > Cherax quadricarinatus. The sequence continues at coordinate 1,193 of NW_027196508.1, read as the reverse complement.
GGACTTGCTTGATACTACTTTCTCAACTTTTTGAAAATCAATTGGATGGTTAAAATCTCTTGCATAAATAAATAGAGCATTGGAATCTTGTCCAGTTCTAATGCTATATTTATGTTGGTTTAATCTTAGTTCGAGATTTTTACGAGTTTGACCGTAATAAACTTTATCGCAAATTTTACAAGGAATCTTATAGACACATCCATCAGCATTTTGGGGGGAATTCTTTATCAAAAGTTTTTTTTACTGTATCAAGATTTTTAAATGCAACTTTGATATTAAAAGTCTTAACAAGAGAAGGCATATCAACCAAGTTTTCATAGTAAGGGAGAACCAACATATTTTTAGTTGAATAAGGCTGGCTGTCCCTTTTTGGATTGTAAAAAGTATTTCTAGCAATTTTAAAAGATTTATCAATTACGTTTCTTGGGCCAGCGGGCCTGCTGCAGTGTTCCCTTTCGTATGAGTCGCGCGTCAGGTGTTGCTTTGTTGTGGGATGTGATAGTGAGGTGTGGGCTAGACCCTTTATATGCCTTCCTTTGATGCATTACTTTCATTGTTCCTTGATAATTGGAATTTCTCTATTCTTTCACAGTGGTTGTTTTGCATATTCTGAAATCACCTGTTTACTGTGATCTTATTGTATATATATATATATATATATATATATATATATATATATATATATATATATATATATATATATATATATATATATATATATATGTCGTGCCGAATAGGCAGAACTTGCCATCTTGGCTTAAATAGCAACGCTCATCTTGCCATATAGGACAAGTGAAAATTTGTGTATGCAATAATTTCGCCAAAATCATTCTGAACCTAACTAAAAAAATATATTTCACTGTGTTTGTTTAGTAATAAATTATTGTAAACAAATCTAAAATATATTTAGTTGGGTTAGGCTAAAATAAATTGCGCTTGTTATAATAAGGTTAGGTAAGTTTTCTAAGATTCTTTTGGTGCAAAATTATAAATTTTTACATCAAAATTAATGAAAAAATATATTTTTAAACGTTTAAGAGAAAATTTTAGAAAGGACTTAATTTTAAATGAGTTCTTGTTAATTGACCAGTTTTACATATTCGGCACGACATTATATATATATATATATATATATATATATATATATATATATATATATATATATATATATATATATATATATATATATAGGA
>NW_027196507.1:0-88546 GCF_038502225.1 Cherax quadricarinatus | reverse complement strand
GTGTATGTTATTATGCCATTATTGAACTAATCCCTGTACTATCACCTCCTAGATAGTATTTACTACCTCATTATTCCTTGGGAACTATGTAGGGAGGTATTTCTAATATCAGTAAGCCGGTTCTGCTAAAATGTTAGGTATTTCCTACTAGTAATTGTTTTTTCCTTTTGGTGCCAATGATTTCAGATTCCTTTGAAATGTGTTAATTAAATTGTAAGCTGTTTTATCTTGGTATGTTTTACTTCCTCCTTTGAGCCATGTATATAAGGATCCATACCTTTCTCAGAGATTAAATTGAATTACATATGGAAGATATTTTTTTTTTTTTTTTGGGGGGGGGGAGAGTCTAGCCCCTGATAAGGTGCCTACTGCTCAAGTTTCAGGCCAAGCTACCCTAAGAGCCAGTGCTTATCAGAACTCCTTGTTGTAACCATTCTGTATTATTTCTCACTGGGTTTTCTCCTGCTCTAACCCAAACCCCGTGTTTTCCCACTTCCCCAATGCCCTCCACGTCGCCTGGTGAGGATAGTATTGCTTACAACATACTCAGATTGCTATGTCGAGTACCAGGTAATCCTTTACTTGAATTATATAACATGTGCTATGTCACTGGAGAGCTCCCTAAATCATGGACCAACAGCCTCATTATTCCCATTACGAAGCCCAATCAACAAAACTCATTTCGCCCAATATCCCTTGCTAGCTGCTTGTGTAAAACATTCGAAAGGATGATTCTTAATCGTCTTATGCACATAATTAAGCTATTTTTGTCTCCCCGGTTGCATGGCTTCATGCATGGAAGGAGTGTGCATCATTGCATTACCACCTTTCTCACCCTGTACACTGATTGCTTATACACTACCTTCCTTGACCTTAAATCCACTTTTAATGTAGCCAACCGACATGTAATCATTAGTGAACGTGCCAGAATGGATGTTAGAAGATGGTTTCTCCACTGGATTAAAGGTTACCTGTCCAACAGAAAGTCTTCTGTGTTGTTCCAGGGACGTAGAAGTGTAACTAAAGATTTTGAATTAGGAACCCCACAGGGAGGTGTGCTCAGTCCCACCCTATTCAATATTCTAATTAATGCCTTACTTAATGCTATGCCTAGCCAGCCCCATCATTATATGATTAGTTTTGCTGATGATATAATGACTCACACCACCGGATTCTCCAACACCCATCATCACCACCTCCTTCCTTAGCCATGGCCTGCCATAACCCCACACATACCTCAAAACCACCCTCTCCAGTTCCTGAATATCACACGCCCTCAGAGGATATACTTCTGCCACTCCCTACACTTTACTATACACAAGTGTGTTTACTACCACCACCCTCTGTTGCAATGTTATATCCCCGGCCCTCCACCCTTGCATCCTACAGATCGCTCTACTCACAACATCCTTTGAATTTATTTTCTGTGCCTCCCCAGCATCTGCCATGTACACAACCCTGCAGATCTTGATTCTATCCACTACATTCCACCCATACAGTTCCCCCAAGCCCCCCACCCACGTACCTACTTCCAATAACTTAGACTTTGCCCCATTAACCCTCATCCCTGTCACCCCACCAAAGATCTTGATTATACGTCCCACATTCCCCAATCCTATTTCCCCTCCCACCAAAACAGTGGTGTCTTCCACATACCCCACAATTCCATATCTGCCAGGACCCTCCTCTCCCCTTTCCCACACTCCTTTCTCTATCAGCCTATAAAATGGGTCTTGCATGCATGCAAAAAGGATTTGAGACAAGGGACAACCCTGTTGCAAACCCTTCCCCATCTGCACCGGCAAACCTAACTTCTGATTTACCTGTGCTCTGACCCTTGCAGGCATATACAAAGCAGTTGCTGATCGCACAATCTCATCCCCAAAACCCTGTTTTTGTAAAATACTCCACAATATACGTCTATCCACACAGTCACAAGCCTGCTTCCAATCAATCCCCAAGATTCCCCTCCCTTGTCTACCCTCTATGAAATCCCTAATTCTCCCATGCCCCTCATGCATACTTCGACCTGGAATCCCACACTGTCCTCTTTGTATAACATGGTCAAGCACCTTTTTCATGCGATTTCCTAAAACCTTCGCGAAAACTTTATAATTAGCACACATGAGGGAGATCGCCCTATAGGCATCCAGGGTTTCCCTCCCTCCTTTATAAACCAAAACAACTACCCCCATGCCCTGCGATTCCCCCAAGGCTCCCCTGTCCTTCATACAGTTAAGCAAGGAGACCAGATATTCCTTCAGACAATCCCAATGTGTAATATAAAAATCGTTAGGAATTCCATCAATCCCCTGCGCCTTTCCCCTACTCAAACTCATTACCGCCTCCTCCTCGCTGATTCTACCCTCTATCATCTCTCTCTCCTCCTTCCTGAAAATACCCCGAATTCCTTCCCCTATAATCTCTCTCTCCCTCCCTCCACCCTCCCCCTGCTTGAAATTCTCCCTAAACCAATAATCCGCATAGTTACTCATTCCATCGGTGGTTGTAAGTTCCTGCCCCACCCTATAGCCCCCCACCCCTTGACTCACCTCTAATCCCATAATTGTAGTTTTCTGCTGCCTTTATCTTAATCTTTTCAAAATGCATCCTGACGGTTTGTCTCCCCATAGGACCTCTAATCTTTCCCTTACACGTAATGCATCAAAACGAGAATTTTGTATATCCCTCAATCTTCCCCTTAAAACCTCTATTTCCCAATATCTAGCACCCCCCTTCCCCTTAATAAAAATCATTGAGCTCCCCCTCAAAATATTTTTGTAAACCAAACCTCCACCATGCCCCATCCCATCCTCTATGCTGATAATACTCCTTAATCTGCAATTTAGCATACTTCTCCCACCATTCCAATACATCCTCCTCTTTGTTACATGCCTCCCAGAGGTGCCTCCACCATTCCCTAAAAACCAACCCCTCCCCCTCCCCCTCCCCCTCCCCCTGAAGTAACCTCACATTCAGTTTCCAATAACCCACATACCTACGAACCATCCCGTCCCATGCCACTTCTGCCAAAACGGCTCGATGGTCTGAAAAACCTAAATCTATCGTCATTACACTGTCTACTATAATCTCTCAAGTTATATATATACGATCCAACCTAGCTGCATAACCCCTCCTCATAAATGTGTGCTCCACTCTCCACCCATCTCCCCTGACTATGTCAAAAACCCTTGCATCCCTCAATGAATCCCTCAACACCCCAAGCACACACCCTGCTCCTCTTGGCTCCACATCCTTATTTCTGATTACACAGTTCCAATCCCTTCCTACTATAGAAACCATGGGTAAACCCCGCAAGTAGAAAAGCAAAACCTCCCTTACAAAAGTCACCTTTTCCCCTATATTGCTATCAGCAGGCATATACTGTAAATCCCTAGAAAACACACCCTAATCTCCACCCATAGCCCCTCCACCCTCACCACACTCCCCTCCCCCTCTCTTCCCACACGAGCACTTGAAATGGGCTGGATTCCCTCACTGCCACTGCCACCCCCACCCTTTAATTTCCCTGAGGTACCTGCATACATCCAAAAACCTTTTAGCCTCAACTCTCTACCACACTTAAAATTGTGTTCTTGAATAAAACACACATCAATATTAAAACACCGCAAAACATCCTCCAACCATACATGTTTACCTAAGGCCATTCACATTTATCATTAGACACTTAAAGATTCAGAAAGGGGGCTTTCCTCTATGTTTCTGTGGCCTGTCTATTACACTTTTTGCTGTGCCTGTTTTTTTCCCATACACTCTTGCCTGCCTGGACCCCCTCCCCCCCTGTGCACTACCCTGCCCCTTCTTAGTCACTCCGGCCCAACTCTTCTTACCAGTACGCTGAGCTGGAGTAATAAACTCATCATCCGACGATCCTCCAGCTCTCTTTCTAGATGTACTCTCAAACTCCATATCAGTATTTTCACTCCCCCTGTGCACCTCAGTCTCCACCTGCAACACTTGCAATATGCCAGACTCTGACCCTGGAGGCCCTGGGACCTGTTCACTCAGGTCCTCCTCAACAATCAGAATTCTCCCGTCTACAGGAGGGATCTCCTCCGCTGGCACGTCCAGGAAAGACTTAATTATCTCCTGCAGGGGTTCAGGTAAAACCTGTAGGTCACTGGCCTCCCCCACCCCTACAGGCTGCTGTTCAACACCAGGGTCTGCCTGTGTGGGAACGTCCGAAGCCACTGGTAGCGTCACACAAATCTCTTCCACTTCCTCCATTTCGTCCGCCCAATCACCTTTACCTGCTGCACTCACATCCTCAGGCAAAGATGCCACCTGAGACTCTGTGATAACTGGCAGGTCCAAAGACCTCGGCGCTGCTGCCCTACCACACCTGGCCGCCATGTGGTCATAAGCGCCACACAGGCGACACATCTTGCGTTGTCCCGCATAGGTCACATACACCTGTGTCCTAAAATCCTCCAGGACAACATACAATGGAATAGGTCGTCTCAAAGTCATCTTTACAGTGTAGGATCCTGCAGGCAGCCCTGCATAGATTCCATCCGTCCATCGACCCAAAGTCGTAGCATGCACTTCACCATATCCTTGAAAAGCCTCTCTAATATCCACTTCATCCACTTCAAAAGGGACATTTCGTATCCTCACCCAGATGTAGTATTTTGAGGCATCCCACAGGCATACCTCCAGTCCAGGTGATACGGTGATGCACTTCTGGTATCTAGTCACCGTCCTTTCATAAGCCTCTATGTTGCAGAACTTTATGAAGATTCGTGAAGAGCCATTAGGCGCTATTCCATGTAGTTCATCGTTGTCAATGTTGAACGTGTCCCATATGATTGTTGGCAATAAAACAGAGGCATTCGTTGGATAAATTGTTCCTTTAACTAGGTCAACACACACAGTGTTGCTCCTCCTGCGGTAACTGGTCGCCATCTTGGTGAAAACAGGAAGTTGCGCAAACAGAGAAAGCAGGAGCTTTTGCACAACACGTCCACATGGCCAGAGAGCGATGAGGACAATGACTGGTGGAGTTAATGAATACCAAGGAGAAGGGGGTGTTAGGGGAGTTACAAGCCAGACGGGAGGTTGTTCTGGTCCCGAAGGGAGAGGTCCAGAATACCCTAAAGGATTATTGGGCAATATCTTTACTATATGTGGATTATAAATTGTTTGCAAAAATACTGGGAAATCACCTGAAATGCGTCGTGGGGCATCATATCGGGAGGGCAATATGGGTTGCCAGGCAGATCTATAGTAGAGGGCCATGGGCATCTTAAGGGGTTTTACCTGGAGTTTACCTGGAGAGAGTTCCGGGGGTCAACGCCCCCGCGGCCTGGCCTCCTGGTGGATCAGAGCCTGATCAACCAGGCTGTTGCTGCTGGCTGCACGCAAACCAACGTACGAGCCACAGCCCGGCTGATCAGGAACTGACTTTAGGTGCTTGTCCAGTGCCAGCTTGAAGACTGCCAGGGGTCTGTTGGTAATCCCCCTTATGTGTGCTGGGAGGCAGTTGAACAGTCTCGGGCCCCTGACACTTATTGTATGGTCTCTTAACGTGCTAGTGACACCCCTGCTTTTCATTGGGGGGATGGTGCATCGTCTGCCAAGTCTTTTGCTTTCGTAGTGAGTGATTTTCGTGTGCAAGTTCGGTACTAGTCCCTCTAGGATTTTCCAGGTGTATATAATCATGTATCTCTCCCTCCTGCATTCCAGGGAATACAGGTTTAGGAACCTCAAGCGCTCCCAATAATTGAGGTGTTTTATCTCCGTTATGCGCGCCGTGAAAGTTCTCTGTACATTTTCTAGGTCGGCAATTTCACCTGCCTTGAAAGGTGCTGTTAGTGTGCAGCAATATTCCAGCCTAGATAGAACAAGTGACCTGAAGAGTGTCATCATGGGCTTGGCCTCCCTAGTTTTGAAGGTTCTTGTTATCCATCCTGTCATTTTTCTAGCAGATGCGATTGATACAATGTTATGGTCCTTGAAGGTGAGATCCTCCGACATGATCACTCCCAGGTCTTAGACGTTGGTGTTTCGCTCTATTTTGTGGCCAGAATTTGTTTTGTACTCTGATGAAGATTTTATTTATTTATTTATTTATTTATTTATTTCCAATTTGAGCACACATACAGAGGTACAAAAAAATACAGATAAGAGCAGCATGCCAAAGCCACTTATACTATGCATAGCATTACGGGCTGGCTTAAAATTAACTTAAGATTAACTAAGCAATGATGAAATCAGTGATAAAACATTAATGTAAACAGATTACTATAAAGCACAAGTGAGTATTACAAAGACAGGTCATATGGTTGCATTCAGTCATATGAAGGATTCTGTTAGGTAGTGTATTTAAAAAATAATAAAGTTAGATTCGGTTTTAGGTTTAACATTTATGTGATATAATTGTGAGAAACATTTAAGATATACAATTTATAAGGTTCAGTTATTCAGTATTTATTTGGTTTTGGGTGAGTAAGTGATCTTTGAGAAGAGCCTTTTATGTGCATTGAGTTTTTGCATAATGTGAGATGGACACGAGGAACATCAAAGAGTGATCTGTGCCTTGTGTTATGGTCATGTGTTCTGTTGAGGTTGGCAAGATGTTTGAGGGGAGGGTTAATATCAGAGTTAAGTGTTCTATGTATGTAATAGGTGCAGTAATAAGTATGGATGTTTTGTATGGTGAGTAGGTTTAGTGTATTGAATATTGGTGGAGTGTGCTGCCTGTAGTGAGAATTTGTTATCATTCTAACTGCAGCCTTTTGTTGGGTAATTGGTGGTCTGAGATGGTTAATTGTTGTTGAGCCCCATGCACAAATTCCATAGGTGAGATAGGGGTAAATAAGAGAGTGATATAGGGCCAGGAGGGCTGACTGTGGAACATAGTACCGTATCTTCGATAGTATGCCTACAGTCTTGGAAATTTTCTTAGAAATTTGTTGTATATGTGTATGAAATTTGAGTCTATTATCAAGGTGGATTCCTAAGAATTTTCCCTCTGTTAGTTTTGTGATAGGTAATCCGTTTATCATTATGTTAAGAGGGACATCTGTAGCTCTGTTACCAAACTGAATGAAGTAGGTTTTGTCAATGTTTAGTGTGAGTTTGTTAGTCCTCATCCAGGTAGATATTTTCTGTAATTCGGTATTTACAGTATTGGCTAGCGTGACTGGGCTCGGGTGAGAGAAGACGTATGTAGTGTCATCTGCAAATAGTGTGGGTTTGAGTAATTGCGAAGCATTTGGAAGGTCATTTATGTATAGGAGAAAGAGAAGAGGGCCAAGGACACTTCCCTGTGGGACACCAACTGTAATTGGTTGCGCAGAAGAGTTTGCCCCATTTGCGTACACATATTGGCTTCTGTTGCTGAGGTATGACTTGAGGTAGTTGAGGGAGTGCCCTCTTATACCATAGTGTGACAATTTTACGTGGAGCAAGTCATGGTCAACTGTATCAAAAGCTTTACGTAAGTCAATGAAGATCCCCAGTGGGACTTCTTTTTTCTCTATTGCAGTGTATATATGTTCTAGCATGTGTATAATAGCATCATTAGTATTTTTATTAGGCCTGAATCCAAATTGGCAGGGGTTGAGTATGTTTTGGGAGATAAGGTAGGAGTAGATTCGTTTATGAATTAATTTTTCGAAGATTTTTGAGAGAGGGTGTAAGTTGGATATTGGCCTATAGTTATTCAACTCTGTTTGGTCTCCTCCTTTGTGGATCGGGGTGACCCTTGCTATTTTGAGTACTGTAGGGAAGGTGGAGGATTCAATGGATTTGTTAAAGAGTGTTGCAATGATTGGTGATAGCACTTGTGACACTTTTTTGTATATAAAGGGAGGTAAGGTATTTAAATCTCCTGCCTTGTTTTTTAGTGCGTTGATAATAAGGGAGACTTCGTATGGGTTAGTCGGAGCTAGGAACAGTGTGTTCGGGTAGTTGCCGGTGAGGTAGTCATTTGGTGGGGTATCTGAGCTTGGAATTTTATTGGCAAGGTTTTGTCCTATAGTGGAGAAGAAATCATTGAGTCTGTTTGCTGTTTCTGTTGGTGGGAGTTGGGGTTCATCTGATTTTGCTAATTTTATTTCGCTATTTCGTGATATCTTTTTTGTTCCCAGAATTTCTGATAGGGTTTTCCAGGTCTTTTTTATATCACCTCGTAAGTTGGATAATCTGTTCTCATAATACAATTTTTTTGCCCTTCTTATCAGGCTGGTTAGGATTGACGAGTAACGTTTTGTTTGGTCTCTGGTTATGTGACCCATTCTGTACTGTTTTTCATATTGGTGTTTTGTATTTATGGATTTGAGAATGCTGGGTGTTAGCCAGGGACTGTTCAGTCTCTTTGCTGTCATCTGTTTAGTTTTTTTAGGGCAGTGCTTGTTATAGAGGTATTGGGTTTTTTTTAGAAAATTGTTAATACATTCGTCAATATCTGTATAGGTTTCTAGCTCAGTGTGCCAATCAATGTTTGCTATTGCTGTTGTGAAGTTATTAATGGCTGCCTCATTGTGAAGTCTGAAGGTGACTTTAGTAGTGTCTTGGGGTAGTTTACCAAGAGTTTTTATGAGGAAAGTAGGGTAGTGGTCTGTGGTATTATCTGTAATTATGCCTGATTTTAAAGGGGATATGGTGTTGGTCCAGATGTGGTCAAGTAGGGAAACACTAGTCTCTGTAACTCTTGTAGGTTTTGTTACTGTTGGTAGTAACATACAGTTACTCATTGTGTTTGTGAATTCAGTAACGTGTGGGTCCTGGTCTTGCAGGAGATTTATATTGAAGTCACCTGAGAGTAGTAAGTGATCTTTGTTCATGCGTGCATCAGTTATCATACTTCCTAGATTTTGACTAAATTGGCAAATGTTTGACTGTGGAACTCTGTAGATGTTTATCAATGTGAGAGGTTTTTGTAGGTACTTGGATTTGAATTTAGCTATTATATATTCCCCATGTTCATCCCTTGTGCAAGTATTAGTGATACATTCTAGTTGGTCTGAGTAGTATATAGCTGTGCCACCCCCTTGTTGGTCTGGCCTACAGTTGTGTATGGCTGTGTAACCAGGAATGGCATAGACATCTGTACTATCAGGCTTTAGCCAGGTTTCAGTTAGTGTAATGATGGACATATTGGCATGTAAGTAATTTAGTAATGCTATGAGGTCATCGTAATGCTTGCTTAAAGATCTGATATTGTAGTTAAAGATAGTTATGTTGTTGTTGGCACTGAGAAGTGCCTTTGATTGTTCTGCAGTGTAGTAATTACAGTAACTGTTTGATTCATTTAAGTCATTAAATAAGAGGTTGGTATCAGGATCAATGCTTGTAATCATAAGATTTGTAGTGAATCTATAGTTTGAATTAAGTATAAAATAAAGTAAATAGTCTTAAGCTAAAAAATAGCACCTGGATTATTTAACAAATGTAAAATAATGAGCTAAGGGACTAATACAAATAAAGTGATGATCAAATAGTGAAGCTTGGGAATATGATAGTAGGTAGTACTATAAAGGTAATTTTTTAAAGTTAGAATTATAGTATAAAATTATAATATAAAAGGGACTAATATAAGTTGTGGTGAACAATAAAGTGGTAATCATATAAATGAGCTTTGGAATATAATGGCAAAATTGTGAACTTATTCTACTTTAGCACCTGAGAATAGCACCTTGATTATTTTAACAATTGTGAATATATAAACTAGGGTAGTTATATAAAGCTAAAATAAAGGAGAAAATATATAAGGGACTAAAATTAAGTAATGGTAAACAAAGTTAAATGGACAGATGGTAGGAATTATAATATAAACTTATAATATAAAAATACAATTTGAAATGGTACTTGCAATTGCACTAGAGTCTGGTATAGGTTGTTGACAAGATCAAGATTATAACTAGATTTAAATTGACAAAATAAAATTCACAATTAAAGTACCAAAAGAATAATAGTAAAAAAGATAACAATGGTAATGTCTTGGTTATAATATGATAGTAAGATGGTAGACAGGTACCCAGGTACACAGGTACAAGGGATAATATAAAGGTTGGGGTTGAATATACAAACTTGAAAATTTGGCAACAAAATGTTATGGGAAGTATAAAATAATGTTTAATGTACAAAAGTAAAATTGACTGGTAGTAAATATGGTGTTTAATAAAATTTTAGTAAGTAATAATGATTACAAAAAAGTGAAAAAGTAATGTTTATTTCATTCAATATTGCACTGGTAGTTATACTTGAGGTTATATGGCAGTACAAGGTAGTTAAGAGTAATCTAGGATAGTAATTGAAATTTCTCATCGTTGAACTTCATATTGTTTTCTGCAGCCCACTGAAAGATTTGGTTGATGTCTGCCTGGAGCTTTGCAGTGTCTGCAATGGAAGACACTGTCATGCAGATTCGGGTGTCATCTGCAAAGGAAGACACGGTGCTGTGGCTGACATCCTTGTCTATGTCGGATATGAGGATGAGGAACAAGATGGGAGCGAGTACTGTGCCTTGTGGTACAGAGCTTTGTGGAGAGTTTGGGAGGAAAAGGGGGGGCTTACTTGCTTTGGATTTGTAGGGAACATATGACCGTGTAGAATGGGAGACATTGCAGCAGATCCTTCTAAAGCAGGGATTTGGGGAGGAAGTTGTGGACTGGGTGGAGACATTGTATCGATGGGCTCGGGTGCATGTGCAAATCAATGGTCGCATAGTGGAAGCGGTGTGTATGGGGCGGGGGCTCAGGAAAGGTTGTCCACTTTCTCAAATCCTGTTTGCTTGTGTTCAGGACCCATTTTACAGACTCATTGTGGCCCATATTTTTGGGGGGTGGGGACAGGGGAGGAGGGGTGTGGGCCAGGGATTCTAGGATACGTCGACAACACGACAGTACTCGTTCGGGAGGGAATGAGTTTAAGGGAGGTGAGAGATTTCATTCGTACATTTGGGGAGGCTATGGGGATGAGAGTTAATGTGGAGAAATCATGCTTATTAAGGCTGGGAAATTGGAACTGGCAGGGAGATTGGGATGCTGGTGTGGAGTGGAGGGTGGTGGACAGCTTAAATATATGTGGAATAGTGTATATGGAGGATCAAGTGCGGTCCAGAGAGGTGAACTCTGAGCATATTGTGGAACGGGTACAGCATAGATTGGGGAGTTTGCAACCGTACCATTTTAAGTTTGTTGCAGAAGGCCATCATGGTAAACATGTTACTATACAGTAAGATTTGGCATGTGGTGGCAGTTTACCCCATTACAGGGCAAGGAATTACGAGAATCTTAAAGAGGGTGTTTAAGTTTATATGGGGTTCTGGGTGTGACTGGCTGAGGAGGGAAGTGGTAATGCTGCCGGTACGTCAGGGAGGGTTAGGGTTAATGGATCTGCAGCATTGGATAAAATGTGTTTACTTACAATGGGAGTATGTACGAGCTGGGTTGTGTGGGGGGGTTAAAGCTTCTGTATGAGGGAGTGAAGAGGTGGCATGTGGGTGCAGAGTTGAGGGAATGTGAGGCAGTGCTGCATACCCTCATGGTCCTAAGGGAACCTGGCAAGATCCATGTGGGGGTGTTGGCGAGAGTGACTGGGAGCCAGGTGGTGGTGCCGGTGGAGGGAATATACCCCATATATGGATGGGGAGATATTTGATGTTGTTTTCGTAAGTTGAAGCTCAGGCCTCAGGTGCGGGATGTTATGTTCCATTTCCTACATGGCATTTTGCCATCAGGAGTGGTTCTACGAGCGAGACGAGTAGTGGAGGAGAGTGGGTGTGGGGTGTGTGGTGGAGAGGATACGGCATATCATGTGGTGTATTTTTGCGAATGTTTGGGGAATGTTCGGGATTGGATGGGTAGGATAGTGAGGCGAGTGGGAGGGGGATCATACCAGTGCTGAGTGCACTCGTTTTGGATATGGGGGGGTGCCAGAGTACACAACGAGCATTTGCATATTTAATGGTAGATTTTGTGTACGTGTCGTAGGGTATGCGTGGGAATGGGGATTGGGTTGCAAGGAAACGGGTAATGGCAGCTACTTTCTCTAGGATGGTTTGCAGAAATAGGGAAATATATGGATCACAGTGGGAGGGAGCCTTCCGCACAGGTTATCTTGGTTTAACTGTTGGGATCTTACTAGCTTTGTAGTGGAGGGGGGGGGGTTGTCATGGCTGGGGCAAGGATTGAAGATGTTATCCAGGGTTCCAATGGGCTCGCCGTCAGGAGTGCGTGTGTGTGTATGCTCACCTAGTTGAGGGTGCAGGGGTTGAGTCCAAGCTCCTGGCCCAGGCCTCCTGTGTGTGTGAGCACTCGCCTAGTTGTACTCACCTAGTTGAGGTTGCAGGGGTCGAGTCCAAGCTCCTGGCCCTGCCTCTTCACTGGTCATTACTAGGTCACTCCCTGAACCGTGAGCTTTATCATACCTCTGCTTGAAGCTATGTATGGATCCTGCCTCCACTACATCTGGAAAATCCTAGAGGGACTAGTACCGAACTTGCACATGAAAATCACTCACAACGAAAGCAAAAGACTCGGCAGACGATGCAACATCCCCTCAATGAAATGCAGGGGTGTCACTAGCACGTTAAGAGACAATACAATAAGTGTCAGGGGCCCAAGACTGTTCAACTGCCTCCCAGCATACATAAGGGGGATTACCAATAGATCCACGAGTGTCTTCAAGCAGGCACTGGACAAACACCTAAAGTCGGTACCTGACCAGCCGGGCTGTGGCTCATATGTTGGATTGTGTGCAGCCAGCAGTAACAGCCTGGTTGATCAGGCTCTGATCCACCAGGAGGCCTGGTCACAGACTGGGCCGCAGGGGCATTGACCCCCGGAACTCTCTCCAGGTAAATTCCAGGTAAACATCGCTTCCCAAACTATTCCACTTCCTGACTACTCTGTGGCTGAAGAAATACTTCCTAACATCCCTGTGATTCATCTGTGTCTTCAACTTCCAACTGTAAGTCCCCTTGTTACTGTGTCCAATCTCTGGAACATCCTGTGTGTGTGTGTGTGTGTGTGTGTACTCACCTATTTGTGGTTGCAGGGGTCGAGTCCTAGCTCCTGGCCCTGCCTCTTCACTGGTCATTACTAGGTCACTCCCTGAACCGTGAGCTTTATCATACCTCTGCTTGAAGCTATGTATGTGTGTGTGTGTGTGTGTGTGTGTGTGTGTGTGCATGTGTGTGTGTGTGTGTGTGTGTGTGTGTGTGTGTGTGTGTGTGTGTGTGTGTGTGTGTGTGTGTGTGTGTGTGTGTGTGTGTGTGTGTGAGTGCATGTGGGTGTGTGTGTGTATGGGCGTATGGGTCAGACGTAGAGGGATGGTTCAGTGTGGTTTTGTAGGTGTTAGGATGTGTGATGATAGCTGGATTAAAAGTGCGATCCAGTTTGGTTGTGGGGGTTTTCAGTTTATACTTTTGCATATGTGTCCCACGGGATGATGAGAGCATTACTCTCTATGTATATATAGCCTTGCATATGCTTGGTCACTTACCATCACACTTATGTTGGAAGGTGGCAGTATATATTTTTTAGAGGTAATGTATGCTGTAAGGATTCTTGGGAGAGGTTCGTAGTGATTGTGATATTGTCGCACTTTGACTGGTTATATGCTCATGTACGGCTAGAAGAATGTGTGACAGGGTCATGTGTAATGACGAGAGTGGACGGTTGCCCAAATGGGGGAGAAGAAGGGGGTAAGGAGTGTGAGAGGGACTGATTTTGCAACTTGATAGTGTCTCTTGTATACACCTTTGTTTTGCACATTGACTTTTGTGCAGTGAATATGCTGTGATAGAGTAGTTTTTATTTGTGTGTTTTCATTAGGTTATGGAAGCTGTGCTGTGAAATTGACTTTGTTGACAGCATTTACTTTACATGATGATATATAAATGTATGTGTACAACAATATAATAATTCAGGAATTGTGGCCAGTGTATTTGGCAGAGGTGTGTGTGTACCTCAGGCAGATACACATACTTCTGTATGACTTACTCCCCCCCCAAAAAAAAAAATTAGGATATTTCTTTCAGTAACACGATCTCTGATGCTTTGAATCCAAAAGGCAGCCTCCGGAGATACACCTGTTGCTCGAAAAACACCCAAAGCCACTCTTCGGGAGACTGGACAGGCATCAGGACATCCCCAGACGATCCAGATTCCAAGACAAATTACACCACTGCCAAGAACCTCAATGGAATGAGATGGACCCTGGTACCCTTCCACCTATCTAGGAACTAGCATGCCTGTGGGAAGAATCCCAAAGGCCAAAAAGAGGAAGGGAATAAGGGAGGGGCAGGGAGGAGGAGGAGGAAAGGAAAAAGGGAGGAGAGGGATAATGTGATAGGAAATGGTGGATTGGGGAATAATCAGGTTCGGTCTGAGGAAGAAGACCAACAGGTTTAATTCCTCAGATCAAGAGCCTCTTCACCACATCAAGGAGCCCCCCTTGAAGATGATGTGGGTAGAAACATTGGGCGTGTTTCTTTACACCGGTTGTCTATGTTCACCCATCAGTAAGATGGGTACCTAGGAGTTAGTGGACTGGTGTGGGTTGCATCCTGGACCAAGGCCCTAAATTGGGGGAAATGCTCAGCATAACAAGGGGCTTTCTATATAGTAGAATATCATTGATGCCAGCTAGGCCTGTATATCTTGTACATGTACTTATAGTGAATAAAGATATTATTATTATTATTATTATTATTATTATTATTATTATTATTATTATTATTATTATTATTATTAGTAGTAGTAGTAGTAGTAGTAGTAGTAGTAGTAGTAGTAACATATTTCACTCAACACTGTTATGGTACATTCATTTTATATATTCTGATGAGTTTATAACTAAAATATTCCTTTAACATTCAACACTAACATGTTTTATCTCCTGCATGTACTTTCATATGTGTCACAAGATTGTCTTTTTGACTAAAACATTTCAAACACTCTGAACATTGATATGGTTTATCTCCTGTATGTACTCTTGTATGTGTAACAAGACTACTTTTCTCAGTAAAACATTTCAGACACTCTAAACATTGATATTTATCTCCTGTATGTACTTTCATATGTGTTTCAAGATTGCCTCTTATACTAAAATATTTCAGACACTCTGAACATTGATATGGTTTATCTCCTGTATGTACTCTAATATGTGTCACAAGTCTGCTTTTTACACTAAAACATTTCAAACACTCTGAACATCGATATGGTTTATCTCCTGTATGTACTCTAATATGTGTCACAAGATTACATTTTACACTAAAACGTTTCAGACACTGTGAACACTGATATGGTTTAAGTTCTTCATGTTTTTCCATATTTTTTAAACAATGGTATTTCATTTAAAATATTTTAGTCATACAACATTGGTATAGTTAATCTTCCTTATGTACTCACATGTCTATTTCAAGATAGTTTTTTCAACTATTTTGGAGACTGAAAACACAGTTTTCCTTATGAACATATTCCCATGTTAAGATTTATTTAAGCAAAACTTTCCCTACTTATAAGCACTAATAAAGTTTATATTGTGCATTAAAACACTATCATAATTTTTGTTTTGTGTGTTAAAAGAGTAATATATGTAGTGGAACACTGCAGATACACTCAACATCACTTTTATTATTATTTTATCTTGTTTTTATACAGATTTTTCTGAAAATTATTAATTACAGTATTACTAGCATGTATTTTTCTATTAACTACCATGCATATTTAGATAGAACTCCCAATATCAGAAGGAGAGGTGTTAATGTTGCAGTTTTATCAATGTAGTGTAAAGCACCCTTCTGGCAAGACAGTGATGGAGTGAATGATGGTGAAAGTTTTTCTTTCTTGGGCCACCCTGCCTTGGTGGGAATCAGCTGGTGTTAAAAAAAAAGTACTTAGCTAGTTATAAATTAACAAGGATAACAGATGTTGCCTTTCTTGTAGTACTGAAGATATAATGTCTGGAAGACAGAACTTGGTAATCTTCCACAAAATATTTCTGCAATAGAAACATGAGTCAGTATAGAACAATATTCCACAATTACCAACAAAACATACTCAACAAGAAAATATTTTTTCCTATTATCATGTTTCACTAAATAAAATTGTCACTTTTAACACATTCCAGTAGATCCTTCATGTGTTAGCTCAAATCACCGACCAGTATGGTTTAAATAAGTGACCCACTGATCAGATCAGATCGACTGGTCCGAACCCTTGACTGGTCCGAACCCTGGACTGGTCTGAACCCTTGACTAGTCCGAACCCTTGACTGGTTTCAAACGGTTTCGTTGGACAATAAAGCAGACTGTAAACGGATGGGGTTGTAGGCGCCCTTATAAACACAAACTTTAAATATATACCAGGAACGTGCACGGTAAGCTGTCCAATATACAAAAACAGTTAGAAACAGAAATACAAATAGCTAGAGCTTCATTTAAGGAGGTTATTAATAGAATATTCATGAGGTTGCTAGTAGAATTGCAGTAAATCAACCATTCAAATCATTATGAAGCTGTGTGTAGTCTGTGGTCAGTCAAACAAACGGGCTTCCACATGCATAAATTGTCATTTTTGTGGAAATTGTTGTCACGCCCTTTGTGCAGATATCCAAGAACTAGCTACAAGCAGTATTAAAACAGGGAAGTGTTTTTGGGTATGCCCAAATGAGATAAATCTGTGGACTAAAATCACAAGGGTATTAAAAGAGGTCAACATCAAAGCTGCTTTCATAGAAAACCTGGAAGCTTTCTACAAAAGATGGGAACATAAAAAGTCTGGGCTGAATGGTACTGCCCTTGATACTGGCCATGTAGTCAGAAACTGTAAGGCTGGAGATGATGTCCTGGTAGTCAGTAAATGTGGGGCTGATAGTGCTGTCCTGGGAGACAGTAATGGTGAAGCTGGAGGTGCTGTCCTGGGAGACAGTAATGGTGAAGCTGGAGATGCTGTCCTGGGAGACAGTAATGGTGAAGCTGGAGATGCTGTCCTGGGAGACAGTAATGGTGAAGCTGGAGATTTTGTCCAGGTAGTCGGGAATTATACGCAGGAAGGAATACATATAAATGACCTCATAGGGGACAGGAGCCATAATAGGGAAACAAGTGTAGTCAAAGATAAGATAAAACCAATATTGCAAACTAGAAATACCGCAGGAAATAGCAAACAAGAGGACTCCATTAGCAATAGTGAGGATATATTACCAAAAACAACTGGTGGGAGCTCCATTGTTGGTGCTAGGGAGGATAGAAGTAAGACAGGGAAACATGCACCAACAGGGAATACAGTCACAGAAACCCAAGGCAAACGGAAACCAAGCCTGTGCACATACTATGCACTCGGTATCTGCTGGCATGGGAAATCTGGAAAAACAGATGGGACGTGCAACTATGACCACCCTAGAAAATGCCATGCCCATATGACAACACGAAAATGCAAACTCCCTTCCTGTAAGCTTTTTCACCCTGAACTGTGTACCTCTTCAGTACAGGAAAGACTGTGCTATAACTTAAATTGCCAGGCATACCATCTAAAGGGGACAAAAAGATACAAAACATCCAGGCCATGGGAAAACCTGGGTAGCCACAGCCACTCAAGAGGGAGAGGGTTTTTAGTGCCAGGAAGGAAAAAAAACTGGCAGGAAATGGCAGAAATCGTACACCAAATCCAGTCATTCCTGGAGTGGAACCACAGTCGATGGCCTCCACTCCAAACCAACAGATACAGATACTAATGCCGGAAAAAAAATCCCCCCCAGTACCAACAATACCACCAGTCCGATAACATTCTTCTTGGCAAATATACAGGGTCTAAAGCCAGCAACAAACAACAAAATACCTTTCATCCGTAGACTGCTTGCAGAGGCAAAGGCAAAGTTCGTGGCTTTCACTAAGACCCACATAAAGGATCACTTGGACAACGAAATATGGATCCCAGGTTACAACCTATACAGATGTGACAGAGTGAACAGGCAAAAGGGGAAGGGGGTTGGCCTGTACATTGCAGAGTCACTTGTTTGCACAGAACTGCTAAATGCCTCAAATGAAGTAGTGGAAGTTTTAGCAGTAAAGGTCGAGAACCAAAACCTAGTCATTGTGGTAGTCTACAAGCCTCCGGATGCAACATCCCAGCAATTCCAGGAACAGCTGTTAAAAATTGACCACTGTCTGGAAAATCTTCCAGCTCCTGCACCCAACATCTTGCTCCTGGGGGATTTCAACTTAAGGCACCTAAAATGGAGGAATATAGCAAATAATATTGTTGCAGTAATAACACCAGGAGGCAGCTCTGATGAAAACTCACACTCACACGAGCTTTTAAATCTCTGCACAAAATTCAATTTAAACCAGCAAATAATAGAGCCTACTAGACTGGAGAATACACTAGACCTCATCTTCACTAACAATGATGATCTGATAAGAAATGTCACCATATCAAAAACAATATACTCAGATCACAACATAATTGAGGTTCAGTCATGTATGCGCGGAGCCCCAGACCGACATAATGAGATTAGTCACGAGGGAGCATTCACCAAATTCAACTTCAATAACAAAAACATAAAGTGGGACCAAGTAAACCAAGTCCTAACCGATATAAGCTGGGAAGATATACTAAGCAACACAGACTCCAACTTATGCCTAGAACAGATTAACTCGGTGGCACTCGATGTATGCACAAGGCTTATTCCTCTAAGAAAAAGGAGGAGTAGATGTAAAATAGAAAGAGACAGGCGCTCCCTTTACAGGCGACGGAAAAGAATAACAGAGCGGCTAAAAGAGGTCAATATATCTGAAATGCGTAGGGAGACACTGGTCAGAGAAATAGCAAGCATCGAACTTAAGCTAAAAGAATCCTTTAGGAGTCAGGAATCGCGGGAAGAACTAAAAGCCATAAATGAAATCGAAAGAAACCCAAAGTATTTCTTCTCCTATGCCAAATCAAAATCGAGAACAACGTCCAGTATTGGGCCCCTACTTAAACAAGATGGGTCCTACACAGATGACAGCAAGGAAATGAGTGAGCTACTCAAGTCCCAATATGACTCAGTTTTTAGCAAGCCGCTAACCAGATTGAGAGTCGAAGATCAAAATGATTTTTTTATGAGAGAGCCACAAAATTTGATTAACACAAGCCTATCCGATGTTATCCTGACGCCAAATGACTTCAAACAGGCGATAAATGACATGCCCATGCACTCTGCCCCAGGGCCAGACTCATGGAACTCTGTGTTCATCAAGAACTGCAAGAAGCCCCTATAACGAGCCTTTTCCATCCTATGGAGAGGGAGCATGGTCACGGGGGTCGTCTCACAGTTACTAAAAACAACAGACATAGCCCCACTCCACAAAGGGGGCAGTAAAGCAACAGCAAAGAACTACAGACCAATAGCACTAACATCCCATATCATAAAAATCTTTGAAAGGGTCTTAAGAAGCAAGATCACCACCCATCTAGAAACCCATCAGTTACACAACCCAGGGCAACATGGGTTTAGAACAGGTCGCTCCTGTCTGTCTCAACTATTGGATCACTACGACAAGGTCCTAAATGCACTAGAAGACAAAAAGAATGCAGATGTAATATATACAGACTTTGCAAAAGCCTTCGACAAGTGTGACCATGGCGTAATAGCGCACAAAATGCGTGCTAAAGGAATAACAGGAAAAGTCGGTCGATGGATCTATAATTTCCTCACTAACAGAACACAGAGAGTAGTCGTCAACAGAGTAAAGTCCGAGACAGCTACGGTGAAAAGCTCTGTTCCACAAGGCACAGTACTCGCTCCCATCTTGTTCCTCATCCTCATATCCGACATAGACAAGGATGTCAGCCACAGCACCGTGTCTTCCTTTGCAGATGACACCCGAATCTGCATGACAGTGTCTTCCATTGCAGACACTGCAAAGCTCCAGGCGGACATCAACCAAATCTTTCAGTGGGCTGCAGAAAACAATATGAAGTTCAACGATGAGAAATTTCAATTACTCAGATATGGTAAACATGAGGAAATTAAATCTTCATCAGAGTACAAAACAAATTCTGGCCACAAAATAGAGCGAAACACCAACGTCAAAGACCTGGGAGTGATCATGTCGGAGGATCTCACCTTCAAGGACCATAACATTGTATCAATCGCATCTGCTAGAAAAATGACAGGATGGATAATGAGAACCTTCAAACCTAGGGAGGCCAAGCCCATGATGACACTCTTCAGGTCACTTGTTCTATCTAGGCTGGAATATTGCTGCACTCTAACAGCACCTTTCAAGGCAGGTGAAATTGCCGACCTAAAAAATGTACAGAGAACTTTCACGGAGCGCATAACGGAGATAAAACACCTCAATTATTGGGAGCGTTTGAGGTTCCTAAACCTGTATTCCCTGGAACGCAGGAGGGAGAGATACATGATTATATACACCTGGAAAATCCTAGAGGGACTAGTACCGAACTTGCACACGAAAATCACTCACTACGAAAGCAAAAGACTTGGCAGACGATGCACCATCCCCCCAATGAAAAGCAGGGGTGTCACTAGCACGTTAAGAGACCATACAATAAGTGTCAGGGGCCCGAGACTGTTCAACTGCCTCCCAGCACACATAAGGGGGATTACCAACAGACCTCTGGCAGTCTTCAAGCTGGCACTGGACAAGCACCTAAAGTCAGTTCCGGATCAGCCGGGCTGTGGCTCGTACGTTGGTTTGCGTGCAGCCAGCAGCAACAGCCTGGTTGATCAGGCTCTGATCCACCAGGAGGCCTGGTCACAGACCGGGCCGCGGGGGCGTTGACCCCCGGAACTCTCTCCAGGTAAACTCTCTCCAGGTAATTCACTGTCAGTCCCATATTATTACTGCTTAGAAGCCAATGTCAATCCTGTAGTTCTATGCCAAAATTCTAGTAGCTTTCAATCTTGCAGGAGATAGCTGGTAGTCCTACATATGAGAGAATGGGTCTGAGTGGTCAGTATACATAGCATAAAAAAAAATCCTGCAGCACTCAGTGCATGAGAAAACTGGGACCGAGTTTTTGTTTAAAACAGCATATTTGTGGTGTAATTTTGTATGGTATTTATGGTTGTATTCTCGTTTTCTTAGTGTCATTTGACAGAATGGAAGACATATTACAGAAATAGAGATTTTTTAATGGTTAACAAACAAAAAGTAGCTTGAAAGTGAACTCAAATTAGTACAAATGTTTGATTTTTGACAATCTTCAGAAGTAAACAAATTCCGTCAGGCATCCAAGACACGTCAACTGGTGGGTCTAATATGCTTCCACAAATGCACTCATATTATTTATATCATTTTTACACTAATGCAGTAGTCTGCATAACAGTAAATTTTCAATATGGAAAGCAAGTTGTGTACGAATGGTATACAATACCGACAAGATGAGATTAAGACACATGTGCAACATCTGGGTATCTTTATTGTAGACGTTTCGCCATCCAGTGGCTTTATCAATACAAATTCTAGGACATAACTTGAAGACAGTAGAGCTATGTACAGAAGATGAGGTAATCAGTCCCTCAACCTAGGAGTAGGTGCGAAGAGCACCATAGTCGTGGAGATTCTGAAGCAGAAGAAAGGATCCTGGCGCTTATATAGTAATGTCAGGTGTAGCAGACGAGGGCATATCTCTTTGGGAAGGACCTACTTCCACTGGGGAATCCCGCCTACCAGTGAATATGCCCTCGTCTGCTACACCTGACGTTACTATATAAGCGCCAGGATCCTTTCTTCTGCTTCAGAATCTCCACGACTATGGTGCTCTTCGCACCTACTCCTAGGTTGAGGGACTGATTACCTCATCTTCTGTACATAGTTCTACTGTCTTCAAGTGATGTCCTAGAATTTGTATTGATAAAGCCACTGGATGGCGACACGTCTACAATAAGATACCCAGATGTTGCACATGTGTCTTAATCTCATCTTGTCGGTATTGTATACCATTCGTACACAACTTGTCAGACACTGCAACATCATGGAATCTTAATTCTGAGGACATGTACATAACCTTCACGACTACGACAACTACTACTACAACTAACCCATCTCTTTGGGAAGGACCTACTTCCACTGGGGAATCCCGCCTACCAGTGAATATGCCCTCGTCTGCTACACCTGACGTTACTATATAAGCACCAGGATCCTTTCTTCTGCTTCAGAATCTCCACGACTATGGTGCTCTTCGCACCTACTCCTAGGTTGAGGGACTGATTACCTCATCTTCTGTACATAGTTCTACTGTCTTCAAGTTATGTCCTAGAATTTGTATTGATAAAGCCACTGGATGGCGAAACGTCTACAATAAAGATACCCAGATGTTGCACATGTGTCTTAATCTCATCATGGAAAGCATGCTTAATATAAAAGGGGCTTGGAGACATGACTAATGAAAAGACACAATGTTATTTTAGTGCTAGGTATGATTGCATTGTTTATTCTGGAACCTATTTTGAAATTGGCCTTTCTTCAATTTTGTATAAAACTGGCCAAATTACCAATTTCTGATCACTTTATTGGGTGGAAGAAAAGGAGTTTGGTAGACTGGAACAAGACAAGAGACAGGAGATTTAAATACCTTACCATCCTTTATATACAAAAAAGCATCACAAGTGCTATCACCAATCATTGCAACACTCTTTAACAAATCCATCAAATCCTCTACCTTCCCTACAGTTTTCAAAATAGCAAGGCAAGGCCTCATTTAGATTATGCTGCTCAGTTTTGGTCCCCTTACTACAGGATGGACATAGACTCATTAGAGAACATACAGAGAAGAATGACTAAAATGATTTACTGTGTAAGGAACCTCCCGTATGAAGATAGACTTAAAGCCTTAAATCTCCACTCTCTGGAGAGGCGTAGAATGAGGGGAGATATCATTGAAGTGTATAAGTGGATGACGGACATAAACAAGGGAGACATTAATAAAGTACTGAGGGTGTCGAACCAGGTAAGAACCAGGAATAATGGATTTAAGTTGGATAAATTTAGATTTAGAAAGGACATAGGTAAGTACTGGTTTTCTAACAGAGTTGTAGATGCGTGGAACAGTCTTCCCAGTGGGGTGATAGAGGCTAGGACCTTGGGTAGCTTTAAGAAGAGATTGGACAAATATATGAGTGGAAGGGGCTGGGTTTGATTGGTGTCAAGAGGTACGGGAGTTATTTCTTGAGTAGCTTTAGGTAGATGTCGTTTTGATAAGGACCTGCCTCGTATGGGCCAGTAGGCCTTCTGCAGTGTTCCTACATTCTTATGTTCTTATAAAGGAGGAGCCCAAACAGACTTACACCCTCTCTCTAAAATCTTCGAAAAATTAATTCATAAGCAAATCTATTTCTACCTCATCTCCCACAACATACTCAACCCCTGTCAATTTGGGTTCAGGTCTAATAAAAATACTTATGATGCTATTATACACATGTTAGAACACATATACACTGCAACAGAGAAAAAAGAAGTCCCACTGGGGATCTTCATTGACTTACATAAAGCTCTTGATACAGTTGACCATGACTTGCTCCACATAAAATTGTTGCACTATGGTATAAGAGGGCACTCCCTCAACTACCTAAAGTCATACCTCAGCAACAGAAGCCAATATGTGTACACAAATGGGGCAAACTCTTCCGCACAGCCAATTACAGTTGGTGTCCCACAGGGAAGTGTCCTTGGCCCTCTACTCTTTCTCATATACATAAATGACCTATAAAATGCATCACAACTACTCAAACCCACACTATTTGCAGATGTGTACGAATGGTATATAATACCGACAAGATGAGATTAAGACACATGTGCAACATCTGGGTATCTTTATTGTAGACGTTTCGCCATCCAGTGGCTTTATCAATACAAATTCTAGGACATAACTTGAAGACAGTAGAACTATGTACAGAAGATGAGGTAATCAGTCCCTCAACCTAGGAGTAGGTGCGAAGAGCACCATAGTCGTGGAGATTCTGAAGCAGAAGAAAGGATCCTGGCGCTTATATAGTAACGTCAGGTGTAGCAGACGAGGGCATATTCACTGGTCCCTCAAGGTTGAGGGACTGATTACCTCATTCTCCTCCTATTCTTCAAGATTCTCCTTTGTATGGACTGATGAAGCCACTGTGTGGCGAAACGTTTCCTCAATAAAGATACCCAAGAGTTGCACATGTGTCTAATTTATCAGAATTAAGATTCCATGATGTTGCAGTGTCTGACAAGTTGTGTACGAATGGTATATAATACCGACAAGATGGGATTAAGACACATGTGCAACATCTGGGTATCTTTATTGTAGACGTTTCGCCATCCAGTGGCTTTATCAGTATTGATAAAGGTTAAGACACATGTGCAACATCTGGATATCTTTAATGTAGACGTTTCGCCATCCAGTGGCTTTATCAATACAGATTCTAGGACATAATAGGAAGACAGTAGAACTATATACAAAAGATGAGGTAATCAGTCCCTCGGCCTTGGAGTTAGTGTTCACAGCATCGTCCCAAGGCCGAGGGACTGATTACCTCATCTTTTGTATATAGTTCTACTGTCTTCCTATTATGTCCTAGAATCTGTATTGATAAAGCCACTGGATGGCGAAACGTCTACTACAATAAAGATATCCAGATGTTGCACATGTGTCTTAACTTTCATATTGTCGGTATATTATACCTTTCTTGCACAACTTGTCAGACACTGCAACATCATGGAATCTTGGTTCAGAGGACATCTACAAGACCTTCTTCACGGCTGCTGCAACTAACCCATCTCTTTGGGAAGGACCTACTTCCACTGGGGAATCCCGCCTACCAGTGACTGCCCTCGTCTGCTGCCCGTCCCTTTCACTGACGCCTATAAAAAGCGCCAGTCTTCTTGCCTTTGCTCCAGACTCTCCTCCACCACGATGCTGTGAACACTAACTCCAAGGCCGAGGGACTGATTACCTCATCTTTTGTATATAGTTCTACTGTCTTCCTATTATGTCCTAGAATCTGTATTGATAAAGCCACTGGATGGCGAAACGTCTACAATAAAGATACCCAGATGTTGCACATGTGTCTTAATCTCATCTTGTCGGTATTATATACCATTCGTACACAACTTGTCAGACACTGCAACATCATGGAATCTTAATTCTGAGGACATGTACATAACCTTCACGGCTACGACAACTACTACTACAACTAACCCATCTCTTTGGGAAGGACCTACTTCCACTGGGGAATCCCGCCTACCAGTGAATATGCCCTCGTCTGATACACCTGACGTTACTATATAAGCGCCAGGATCCTATCTTCTGCTTCAGAATCTCCACGACTATGGTGCTCTTCGCACCTACTCCTAGGTTGAGGGACTGATTACCTCATCTTCTGTACATAGTTCTACTGTCTTCAAGTTATGTCCTAGAATTTGTATTGATAAAGCCACTGGATGGCGAAACGTCTACAATAAAGATACCCAGATGTTGCACATGTGTCTTAATCATATTTGCAGATGACACTGCATATGTCTTCTCTCACCCGAGCCCAGTCATGCTAGCCAATGCTGTGAATACCGAATTACAGAAAATATCTACCTGGATTAGGACTAACAAACCTACTCTAAACATTGACAGAACCTACTTCATTCAGTTTGGTAACAGAGCTACAGATGTCCCTCTTAACATAATGATAAACGGATCGTAATAAAGTTGGTAGAATTACTGACAATATGTAAAGTAAAAGGACACAAGTGCAACTAATATGACATTTATTGTGGCAACGTTTCGCTCTCCAGGAGCTTTATCAAGCCATTACAAACAATACATGGACACAGAGGGTATATAAAGGCTCAGAGTGAGGTGAATACTAGTGAGGTACCATTTCGATGTTCACTAGTGGTAGTAGTAGTAGTAGTAGTAGTGGTAGTGACAAAAGTAATACAATATGGTAGAGCAATTAATTCGTACATGAGTAAAAGGATATAAAAGCTATTACTTGGGTAACATAAAAATAGGTTGGACAAATATAAACTGGAATGAGGCAGCTTGTTTCAGTGTTCACTCTCTGTGCTTTATGTAGTATAACAGGAGAGACTATGTGAAGGCAGGGTTTACTGTTTTCAGGAGGATTCTTGCTAAGACTTCGGAGATGGTGAAGCTGCCGTTGTTTTGTTTATAGCTTTTATATCCTTTTACTCATGTACGAATTAATTGCTCTACCATATTGTATTACTTTTGTCACTACCACTACTACTACTACTACTACTACTACCACTAGTGAACATCGAAATGGTACCTCACTAGTATTCACCTCACTCTGAGCCTTTATATACCCTCTGTGTCCATGTATTGTTTGTAATGGCTTGATAAAGCTCCTGGAGAGCGAAACGTTGCCACAATAAATGTCACATTAGTTGCACTTGTGATAAACGGTTCATCTATCACAAAGCTCAAAGAGGGAAAATTCTTAGGAATCCACCTTGATAATAGACTCAAATTTCAAACACATATACAACAAATTTCCAAGAAAACTTCCAAGACCGTAGGCATACTATCGAAGATATGGTACTATGTTCCACAGACAGCCCTCCTGGCCCTATGTCACTCACTTATTTACCCCTATCTCACCTATGGAATTTGTGCATGGGGCTCAACAACAATTAACCATCTCAGACCACTAATTACCCAACAAAAGGCTGCAGTCAGAATGATAACAAATTCCCACTACAGGCAGCACACTCCACCAATATTCAAAACTCTAAACCTACTCACCATACAAAACATCCATACTACATATATAGAACACTTAACTTGGATATATACCCTCCCCTCAAACATCTTACCAACCTCAACAGAACACATGACCTAACACAAGGCACAGATCACTCTTTGATGTTCCTCGTGACCATCTCACACTATGCAAAAACTCAATGCACATAAAAGGCCCTAAAATCTGGAATTCATTACCTGTGAATATAAAAGAAACACTGTCTGTTTATAAATTCAAGTCTCTTCTCAAAAATCACTTACTCACCTACAACTAAATAAATACTGAATAATTGTATCTCATAAATTGTATCTCATAAATGTTGTTAGGTAAGACACATATGCAACAGTTAGGTATCTTTATTTCGAAACGTTTCGCCTACACAGTAGGCTTCTTCAGTCGAGTACAGAAAAGTTGATAGAAGCAAGTATCTTCTGCTTCTATCAACTTTTCTGTACTCGACTGAAGAAGCCTACTGTGTAGGCGAAACGTTTCGAAATAAAGATACCTAACTGTTGCATATGTGTCTTACCTAACAACCCGTCGGTATTTTATACCATTTTAATGTTCATCTCATAAATGTTTCTCATAATTGTATCTCATAAATGTTTAACCTGTGACCCAATCAAACTTTGTTATTTTTTAATTACATTACCTAACAGAATACACTATTCTACTGAATGCTCAGCAACACAGTACATGACCATATGACCTGTCTTTGTAAAACTCTTTTGTGCTAAATTGTTATCTGTTTACAATAATGTTTTACCACTGAATATATCATTGTAATAAAGTTGGTAGAATTACCGACAATATGTAAAGTAAAAGGACACAAGTGCAACTAATGTGACATTTATTGTGGCAACGTTTCGCTCTCCAGGAGCTTTATCAAGCCATTACAAACAATACACGGACACAGAGGGTATATAAAGGCTCAGAGTGAGGTGAATACTAGTGAGGTACCATTTCGATGTTCACTAGTGGTAGTAGTAGTAGTAGTAGTAGTAGTAGTAGTAGTAGTGGTAGTGACAAAAGTAATACGATATGGTAGAGCAAATAATTCGTACATGAGTAAAAGGATATAAAATCTATTCCTTGGGTAACATAAAAATAGGTTGGACAAATATAAAGTGGAATGAGGCAGCTTGTTTCAGTGTTCACTCTCTGTGCTTTGTGTAGTATAACATGAATATATCATTGCTTAGTTTATCATAAGTTAATTTTAAGCCTGCCCATAATGCTCTGCATACAAGGGGCTTTGGCATGCTGCACTTCAACTACTGTATTTCTCTGTACTTCTCTGTATCATGTTCAAATTAATAAAAAATAAATAAAAATAAATAAATAATCAAATAAAGCATTAAACTGACAAGAGTCATGCTGCACTGTGGGGCAGAAAATAGTACTGGAGATATATAAACAGCTAGGTGGAGAGGAGATCAGAGGTGAGGTGAGAAAAGGGCTGGTAGGGATGCTAAGGGTTATTTGTCAAAGTTCCTATAGTAAAGCAGTTGCTGATAAAAAGTAAAATCGTATTAGTAAGTCAAAGGCAGTGCCATCTGTAAGAAGGCAAGATAACGCAAGAGTGATAAGGCAGTGGTGTTAGTGGAGATAAATCCTGCGAGCTTCCTGGAAAACCGGGAAATCCACGAGAAAGTGAAGAACCGAAATAGAGGCCTGACAAGCCTCACAGAGAGGGATAGGGTATCCTTCCATGAGATACCCATAGGTAATGAGAGTATGGCCAATGCAGAGATGGGAGAGCACAGTCTCCTGAGTATGGCAACAGTAGTAAGGAGATGGCCACAAACCCAAAAGTGGTTTAATAGAGTGCAATTTGTTATTGTGCAAGTCCGACTACAGTTGCTGCCAAAAGCCATGAAAAGGGTAGAGATGACTGTAAAATAATCCCTGAATGGAATATATCTATAGGAAACCAGATAATCATGCACCACAGACCGTGCAGCAGCATCCACCTGTTCATTACCTTGTACATCAACGTGTGCAGGGACCCAACAGAAAAAGAAGTCCTTGTTTTTGCTGTCTATGCGGTGCATAGTTGAATATGAAGGACCAATGGATAAGGGAAATTAAATTGTTAAATGGCCTGTAAAGCACTGAGGGAATCCAAAATGATAACAAAAGCCAATAGAGACATATATGTAATATGGAGAAACACTATGAGGATGACATACAACTTGATGGTAAAAATACTAGCTGAGTTTAACAAATGACCCCGAACAACATTGTCAGGAAACACCACCGTAAACCCAACACCATCAGAAGATTTAGAACCACCTGTATGAACAGTGACAGCATGAACATGCGACCAGAAGTGATCAAGAAAAAGAGAGCAAGAAGCAGTCATAGGTAGAAGAGCTTTGGCACACAGCAGTAGGGGAAAACAGACACAAACCATTGGAACCTCCCAAGGAGGAAGGGAAAAGGCAGATGCTATATCAACATACAAGGGATGCAAGTGGAGAGAAGACCTGAGTGAGTGAAGACCTAGAGAAAACAGATGGATTAAGCAGGGGTGCCGATCAATTAATGGGCTTCCACTAATGTCTGAGATAAAACTATACATAGAAGGAACCCGAAAGTCATTAGAGCAGACAAAGTAATGAAGGCAATGAGTATCATGACGATTGGCTAAGGAAAGAACATTCACCTCAGCATAGAGGCTTTCAACAGAGGATGAATGAAAGGCACCAAGGCATAAATGTAGACCATAATGATGAATGGGATCTAACTTAGAAAGACATGCAGGAGGAGCTGCAGAATAGACTTGGTTGCCATAATCCAGCTTTGACAAGATTAGGGCGGAATACAAATGGTGGTAGAGACCGGAGATCTGCTCCCCATGAACGATGTGCAATAATTTTAAGGAGGATCAGTCAACCATGGCAAACTGCCTTCAAAGAGGAAATGTGAGGTTTCCATGTCAACCAGCAATTGAATACAAGGCCAAGAAACTTAACCGTATCACATACTGGAATATGTGATCCTTGCAAATACAATAGAAAATCTGGGACAAGAGGACATCTAGTGAAGGTAATAAAATGGGTTTATACACTAGAAAATTTAAATCCATGAAGGGAGGCTACTAACAGGTGACAGTCAGCACATATGTAATCTATGGTGAAGTCATCCACATAAAGCGAAAACCAAATATGCGAGGGAAGAATGGAAGGTAGGTCATCTATAGCCAAGAGAAAAGGGGTACTGCTAGGGACACAACCTTGTGGGACGCCCTTGGCCTGATCAAACGAGGTGCCAACACTGACACAAAAATGTCTTTCAGATAACAAAGCAGCAGGAAGGTCGGTAGATTACAATGGAGGCCTAAGGAGTGACCCTGAGTTTAAATGTTATACCTTCAAGTGGTGTCATATGCCTTCTCAAGATCAAAAAGACTGCTAAGATGGAGAATTTATTAACAAAGGCATTTTGTACATAAGTATCTAAGTGGAGCAAGAGGTCCAAATTAAAGCGGCCCTTGCAAAAGCCACAATTGTGAGTCTCCAAATACCGTACCAGACATCTATTCACCATTTGTTCCATCACCTTGCAGACTACACTGGTCAGAGCAATGGTACAATAGTGAGAAGTATCAACCCCTGAAGTGCCTGGTTTGCAAAATAGTAGTTCTATGGAAGATTTCCATTGTTGATGGAGAACCCCTCACATCCAAACAAGATTGAAAAGATGCAAAAGGACTGTAAGAGCTGTAGAATGCAGATGCTGTAGCATACGGATATGAATATCATCAGGCCCAGTTTCTGATGACCAGCAAGCAGAAAGTCTGGACTACGGCTCCATCCCATTACAAGAGAAATCCAAGGGTGACTGCTCCTTGGCAGACTTAGAATCAAGAAATGAGGGACAGAGGTGAAGCCCTTGGGAGACATGAAAAAGACAGTTCTTGATTTCCATGGCAACTTCAAGAGGTTCCACAACACTAACACCAGCAACCTACAAAACAGGAGCTGGGTCTGGAGTGTACTTGCCATACAACTTCCATACCTTCTTCCAAACCACATACATAGGAGAAGTCGAGGTAAAGGTAAAAACATAGTCTTCCCAACAAGTGCATTTAGCATCACGTATGAAAGGCAAGCAACTGCCCTTGCCTGCTTAAAATCCAAAAGATGATCTGCGGTCCGATTATATTGATAACAGCCCCATGCAGCATGTTTCAAATGCATTGCAGGGCACACACTGGAGACCACCAAGGCACACATGTCTGAGAATGCCTGCCTGAGACACGAGGAATGGAACTTGCCACTGCAATCAAAACTAAGGTCGAAAACTGGTGCACAAGCTCATCAATAGAGGACAAAGTGGTAAGATGAGAATATATGTCCCAAATCACTTGTCCAAATTGCCAATGGGGGCAACGAGGTGGGCTGGAATACAAGGTGGAAGTAAGAACAATAGGAAAGTGATCACTGTCATGCAAATCTGGGAGAACATACCAAGCATAATCAAGTGCAACTGACAAGGAGCAGATAGAAAGAACAATGCAAGAGAGACACTGAGTGCGAGTCAAAATGAGTGAGAGCGCTCGTAAAAAAACATGAAGAGGATGAGAAGTGATAAGAATCTCCAAGTGATCACCACGAGAGTCACTGTGGGAAGCTCCCCAAAGATGATGAACATTAAAATCACTTAATAACAAGATGGGCAGTGATAGAGAAGAGATCAAGAATGCAATATCAGAGATACAGAATGCACGGGAGAGAAAACTGTATACCACCTATGCAAATAAATATAGGATGCAGTATAATGCGGCAGAGAACAAAGACCTGTTGAAACGGTATACCAACATACACAAGTAGTGCACTCTCATTCAATGTTTCATCAGGGAAGGGATCAGAAGAATGCAACAGCACATACCCCAAAACGGGACAGATAACATAAGAACATAAGAAGAAAGAACACTGCAACAGGCCTACTGATCTGTGAGAAGCAGGTCCATGTTCCCCCTTCTGGATTATCCCAATGAGCCCACCTAGTCAGGTCACTTCCACTTAAGGGAGGAGCACGGCATCAGACCTAGTAGCACAAGCTAGTCAGGTCCAACTCACACCCACCCACACCCACTCATGTATTTATCTAACCTATTTGTAAAACTACATGTCTTAGCTTCTATGACGGTACTGGAGAGTTTGTTCCACTCATCCACAACCCTATTACCATCCAGTGCTTTCCTATATCCTTCCTGAATCTGAATTTTTGTAACTTGAAACCATTGCTGTGAGTCCTGTCTTGGCTGGAAATTTTCAGCACGCTATTTACATCCCCTTTATTTATTCCTGTTTTCCAATTATACACCTCGATCATATTCCCCCTAATTGTACACCTTTCGAGAGAGTGCAGATTTAGGGCCCTCAGTCTATCCTCATGGGAAAGATTTCAAATACATGGAATCAACAAAATGTATGGTCTAGTAGGGTCAGTGAAGCCAATGTGTGGAGGCAACGGAAAGCGTATAAGCAAGGAGGACTCGGAATGAAGTGAGAGAAATGATTGCTGCAAGGGTTGTGTAAAATAATAAGGGGCAGAAGGAGGCACACCGGTGTCCATTGAGGGTTTCGTCTCTGCAATATAGTGTCAATAAAGTGTCAAGTGTCTCAGCGGTCAAGAAAGATGGCAATACCATGAGATTAGAGACAGGTGAGATAGAGCAAGTAGAGATCAGGGAGACTATGGAGGGAACCAAAGAGGTCTGACAGGGGAAGGGAGTATGATCCTGGAGATATGTGCTAACAAGGAGTCCTGCAGTGGAACAGGAAAGGAAGGGGGGATGGGGAAGAAGTCTGGGGGGAACAGAAGAAGCGACCACACAAATGGTGATTGAACCTCCACCTTCATGTGAGAGTCAGAAACAGGTTGAGAACTTGTCACTGAGGGAATTGTAGGCAACGGAGAAATGCAAAGAGACTTAAGAGACAGGTTCAGCTTGACAGGTGATAGATTCAGCTTGAATGGTGATATGTTAAGCTTGACAGGTGATAGGTTCAGCTTGACAGATGATAGGTTCAGCTTGACAGGTGATAGGTTCAGCTTGACAGGTGATAGGTTCAGCTTGACAGGTGATAGGTTCAGCTTGACAGGTGATAGGTTCAGCTTGACAGGTGATAGTTTCAGCTTGACAGGTGATAGGTTCAGCTTGACAGGTGATAGTTTCAGCTTGACAGGTGATAGGTTCAGCATGACAGATGATAGGTTCAGCTTGACAGGTGATAGGTTCAGCTTGACAGGTGATAGATTCAGCTTGACAGGTGATAGGTTCAGCTTGACAGGTGATAGTTTCAGCTTGAGATGTGATAGGTTCAGCTTGAGAGGTGATAGGTTCAGCTTGACAGGTAATAGGTTCAGCTTGACAGGTGATAGGTTCAGCTTGACAGGTGATAGCTTGACAGTGATATGTTCAGCTTGACAGGTGATAGGTTCAGCTTCACAGACAGCAGCTTGACAGGTGATAGGTTCAGCTTGACAGGTGATAGGTTCAGCTTGACAGGTGATAGGTTCAGCTTGATAGGTTCAGCTTGACAGGTGATAGGTTCAGCTTGACAGGTGATAGGTTCAGCTTCACAGGTGATTCAGCTTGACAGGTGATAGGTTCAGCTTCACAGGTGATAGGTTCAGCTTGACAGGTGATAGGTTCAGGTGATAGGTTCAGCTTGACAGGTGATAGTTTCAGCTTGACAGGTGATAGGTTCAGCATGACAGATGATAGGTTCAGCTTGACAGGTGATAGGTTCAGCTTGACAGGTGATAGATTCAGCTTGACAGGTGATAGGTTCAGCATGACAGATGATAGGTTCAGCTTGACAGGTGATAGGTTCAGCTTCACAGGTGATAGGTTCAGCTTGACAGGTGATAGTTTCAGCTTGACAGGTGATAGTTTCAACTTGACAGGTGATAGATTCAGCTTGACAGGTGATAGGTTCAGCATGACAGATGATAGGTTCAGCTTGACAGGTGATAGATTCAGCTTGACAGGTGATAGGTTCAGCTTGACAGGTGATAGTTTCAACTTGAGAGGTGATAGGTTAAGCTTGACAGGTGATAGGTTCAGCTTGACAGGTGATAGGTTCAGCTTCACAGGTGATAGGTTCAGCTTCACAGGTGATAGGTTCAGCTTGACAGGTGATAGGTTCAGCTTCACAGGTGATAGGTTCAGCTTCACAGGTGATAGTTTCAGCTTGAGATGTGATAGGTTCAGCTTGACAGGTGATAGGTTCAGCTTCACAGGTGATAGGTTCAGCTTGACAGGTGATAGGTTCAGCTTGACAGGTGATAGGTTCAGCTTCACAGGTGATAGGTTCAGCTTGACAGGTGATAGGTTCAGCTTCACAGGTGATAGGTTCAGCTTGACAGGTGATAGGTTCAGCTTCACAGGTGATAGGTTCAGCTTGACAGGTGATAGGTTCAGCTTGACAGGTGATAGGTTCAGCTTCACAGGTGATAGGTTCAGCTTGACAGGTGATAGTTTCAGCTTGACAGGTGATAGGTTCAGCTTCACAGGTGATAGGTTCAGCTTCACAGGTGATAGTTTCAGCTTGAGAGGTGATAGGTTCAGCTTGACAGGTGATATGTTCAGCTTGACAGGTGATAGGTTCAGCTTCACAGGTGATAGGTTCAGCTTGACAGGTGATAGGTTCAGCTTGACAGGTGATAGGTTCAGCTTCACAGGTGATAGGTTCAGCTTCACAGGTGATAGGTTCAGCTTGACAGGTGATAGGTTCAGCTTGACAGGTGATAGGTTCAGCTTCACAGGTGATAGGTTCAGCTTGACAGGTGATAGGTTCAGCTTCACAGGTGATAGGTTCAGCTTGACAGGTGATAGGTTCAGCTTCACAGGTGATAAGTTCAGCTTGACAGGTGATAGGTTCAGCTTGACAGGTGATAGGTTCAGCTTCACAGGTGATAGGTTCAGCTTCACAGGTGATAGGTTCAGCTTGACAGGTGATAGGTTCAGCTTGACAGGTGATAGGTTCAGCTTCACAGGTGATAGGTTCAGCTTCACAGGTGATAGGTTCAGCTTCACAGGTGATAGGTTCAGCTTGACAGGTGATAGGTTCAGCTTGACAGGTGATAGGTTCAGCTTCACAGGTGATAGGTTCAGCTTCACAGGTGATAGGTTCAGCTTGACAGGTGATAGGTTCAGCTTGACAGGTGATAGGTTCAGCTTGACAGGTGAAAGATTCAGTTTGACAGGAGATAGGTTCAGCTTCACAGGTGATAGGTTCAGCTTGACAGGTGATAGGTTCAGCTTGACAGGTGATAGGTTCAGCTTGACAGGTGATAGGTTTACCTTCACAGGTGATAGGCTCAGCTTTACAGGTGATAGGTTCAGCTCCACAGGTGATAGGTTTAGCTTGACAGGTGATAGGTTCAGATTGACAGGTGATAGGTTCAGCTTCACAGGTGATAGATTCAGCTTCACAGGTGATAGGCTCAGCTTCACAGGTGATAGGTTCAACTTCACAGGTGATAGGTTCAGCATCACAGGTGATAGGTTCAGCTTCACAGATGATAGGTTCAACTTCACATGTGATAGGTTCAAGTTCACAGGTGATGGGTTCAGCATCACATGTGATAGGTTCAGCATCACAGGTGATAGGTTCAGCTTCACAGGTGATAGGTTCAGCATCACAGGTGATAGGTTCAGCTTCACAGGTGATAGGTTCAGCATCACAGGTGATAGGTTCAGCTTCACAGGTGATAGGTTCAGCATCACAGGTGATAGGTTCAGCTTCACAGGTGATAGGTTCAGCATCACAGGTGATAGGCTCCAAGAAGAAGCAGGTGTGTGAGGGCTCGCAGACTGAGAAACTAGAGGGCAAGAAGATGAAGAAGTACAGGTAAGAAGAGGTAAGGAGGTGGGGGTTTCAGAAGGTAAAAACCAGAAAAGAATTAGAGACTGGGTGACCCCATGTGACACGGCACCAGAGAAGCTGGTAGGCAGGAGGACCGCTATTATGCAGTGTGCTACAGAAAATTATATAAAATAATGCTCCATAGTTCTGGGATTGAACTGAAACCAAACGTGTACTATTATTCCTTGTCAGTTAGTGTGGCCAGAAAAGGAGTAGATGAGGTGTGTGCAGTAGGTTACCCACAGCAGAGGAAGCAAAATGTAGCAGTGTGAGTATGTGGTGTTGGGTGGGTTTTTTAGTGTATACCATAGGTGTCTTTGCCTGCTGGTAACTAGTCTACCAGGCAGAAGTGAGGGGAGGAGGGAGGTGTCATGGAGGTGTCACTACGAAACGCAGCCCCACACCTCTAACTTCTACAGCAGGCGTCTACACTTTCCCCTGTGGGTTCTGTCCCAAGAAATATGTAGGCGAGACAGGCAGAGATCTTGCAGTCAGCCTGAATGAGCATCGAAATGCCTCTAACAGAGACGATATAAGGTACGCCTGTGTCCTCCACAGAGACTCCACGGGGCATTTGATGAACTGGAATGAGGAACAACTCGTTCTCACAGAACCAGACCTCAGACGCCGACGGTGCCTAGAAGCCTCACTAATCGCCGTCACCGACACTATAGAATGCAACACTGGAAACTACAAAATTTCAAAAACATTGGCATACATGATACTTAAGCACCACCAACCCAACAACACAGGAGTCACATGATTTCATCGTCTACCCGTCCTCATCATAGGTAGAGGTTGTTTTGATAAGGACCTGCCTCGCATGGGCCAGTAGGCCTTCTGTAGTGTTCCTCCATTCTTATGTTCTTATGACATTCCTCAGGTCACGTGCGTCACTCACACCTCACTCTCAGCCTATATATATAATGTCTTTCTGCCTCTGTATGTTAGAAGTGATCAAGGTCCCAGGACAGAAACGTTTTCTAATAAATATGTCATAGTGTTTGCTTACGTGTCTCTCTAAACCAACTTGTCGGTATTTATTACCAAGGTTTATGCCAAGCATATATATACACACACCCCTCTGGGGTTTCTATTTTCTTTCTAGTTTTTTGTTCTTGTTTATTTCCTCTTATCTCCATGGGGAAGTGGAACAAAATTCTTCCTCCGTAAGCCATGCGTGTTGTAAGGGGTGACTAAAATGACGGGTGCAAGGGGCTAGTAACCTCTTCTCCTGTATATATTGCTAAATGTAAAAGGAGAAACTTTTGTTTTTTCTTTTGGGTCACAATTACTGGGAGCGCTTGAGGTTTCTAAACCTGTATTCCCTGGAACGCAGGAGGGAGAGATACATGATTATATACACCTGGAAAATCCTAGAGGGACTAGTACCGAACTTGCACACGAAAATCACTCACTACGAAAGCAAAAGACTTGGCAGACGATGCACCATCCCCCCAATGAAAAGCAGGGGTGTCACTAGCACGTTAAGAGACCATACAATAAGTGTCAGGGGCCCGAGACTGTTCAACTGTCTCCCAGCACACATAAGGGGGATTACCAACAGACCCCTGGCAGTCTTCAAGCTGGCACTGGAGAAGCACCTAAAGTCAGTTCCTGATCAGCCGGGCTGTGGCTCGTACGTTGGTTTGCGTGCAGCCAGCAGCAACAGCCTGGTTGATCAGGCGCTGATCCACCAGGAGGCCTGGTCACAGACCGGGCCGCGGGGGCGTTGACCCCCGAAACTCTCTCCAGGTAAACTCCAGGTAAACAATAAAGCAGACTGTAAACGGATGGGGTTGTAGGCGCCCTTATAAACATAAACATTAAATATATATCAGGAACGTGCACAGTAAGCTGTCCAATATACAAAAACAGTTAGAAACAGAAATACAAATAGCTAGAGCTTCATTTAAGGAGGTTATTAATAGAATATTCAAGAGGTTGCTAGTAGAATTGCAGTAAATCAACCATTCAAATCATTATGAAGCTGTGTGTAGTCTGTGGTCAGTCAAACAAACGGGCTTCCACATGCATAAATTGTCATTTTTGTGGAAATTGGTGTCACGCCCCTTGTGCAGATATCCAAGAACTAGCTACAAGCAGTATTAAAACAGGGAAGTGTTTTTGGGTATGCCAAAATGAGATAAATCTGTGGACTAAAATCACAAGGGTATTAAAAGAGGTCAACATCAAAGCTGCTTTCATAGAAAACCTGGAAGCTTTCTACAACAGATGGGAACATAAAAAGTCTGTGCTGAATGGTACTGCCCTTGATACTGGCCATGTAGTCAGAAACTGTAAGGCTGGAGATGATGTCCTGGTAGTCAGTAAATGTGGGGCTGATAGTGCTGTCCTGGGAGACAGTAATGGTGAAGCTGGAGATTTTGTCCAGGTAGTCGGGAATTATATGCAGGAAGGAATACATATAAATGACCTCATAGGGGACAGGAGCCATAGTAGGGAAACAAGTGTAGTCAAAGATAAGATAAAACCAATATTGCAAACTAAAAATACCGCAGGAAATAGTAAACAAGAGGACTCAACTAGCAATAGTGAGGATATATTACCAAAAACAACTGGTGGGAGCTCCATTGTTGGTGCTAGGGAGGATAGAAGTAAGACAAGGAAACATGCACCAACAGGGAATACAGTCACAGAAACCCAAGGCAAGCGGAAACCAAGCCTGTGCACATACTATGCACTTGGTATCTGCTGGCATGGGAAATCTGGAAAAACAGATGGGACGTGCAACTATGACCACCCTAGAAAATGCCATGCCCATATGACAACAGGAAAATGCAAACTCCCTTCCTGTAAGCTTTTTCACCCTGAACTGTGTACCTCTTCAGTACAGGAAAGACTGTGCTATAACTTAAATTGCCAGGCATACCATCTAAAGGGGACAAAAAGATACAAAACATCCAGGCCATGGGAAAACCTGGGTAGCCACAGCCACTCAAGAGGGAGAGGTCTTTTAGTGCCAGGAAGGAAAAAAAACTGGCAGGAAATGGCAGAAATTGTACACCAAATCCAGTCATTCCTGGAGTGGAACCACTCTCCAGGTAAACTCCAGGTAAACAGTCGATGGCCTCTACTCCAAACCAACAGATACAGATACTAATGCCGGAAAAAAAATCCTCCCCCAGTACCAACAATACCACCAGTCCGATAACATTCTTCTTTGCAAATATACAGGGTCTAAAGCCAGCAACAAACAACAAAATACCTTTCATCCGTGGACTGCTTGCAGAGGCAAAGGCAATGTTCGCGGCTTTCACTGAGACCCACATAAAGGATCACTTGGACAACGAAATATGGATCCCAGGTTACAACCTATACAGATGTGACAGAGTGAACAGGCAAAAGGGGGGGGGTTGGCCTGTACATTGCAGAGTCACTTGTTTGCACAGAACTGCTAAATGCCTAAAATGATGTAGTGGAAGTTTTAGCAGTAAAGGTCGAGAACCAAAACCTAGTCATTGTGGTAGTCTACAAGCCTCCGGATGAAACATCCCAGCAATTCCAGGAACAGCTGTTAAAAATTGACCACTGTCTGGAAAATCTTCCAGCTCCTGCACCCAACATCTTGCTCCTGGGGGATTTCAACTTAAGGCACCTAAAATGGAGGAATATAGCAAATAATATTGTTGCAGTAATAACACCAGGAGGCAGCTCTGATGAAAACTCACACTCACGCGAGCTTTTAAATCTCTGCACAAAATTCAATTTAAACAAGCAAATAATAGAACATA
The DNA here is from genome assembly GCF_038502225.1 of Cherax quadricarinatus. Lineage (NCBI taxonomy): Eukaryota > Metazoa > Arthropoda > Malacostraca > Decapoda > Parastacidae > Cherax > Cherax quadricarinatus. Next base: position 49,182 of record NW_027196507.1, on the reverse strand, counting down.
CTAGACTGGAGAATACACTAGACCTCATCTTCACAAACAATGATGATCTGATAAGAAATGTCACCATATCAAAAACAATATACTCAGATCACAACATAATTGAGGTTCAGACATGTATGCGCGGAGCCCCAGACCGACAAAATGAGATTAGTCACGAGGGAGCATTCACCAAATTCAACTTCAATAACAAAAACATAAAGTGGGACCAAGTAAACCAAGTCCTAACCGATATAAGCTGGGAAGATATACTAAGCAACACAGACCCCAACTTATGCCTAGAACAGATTAACTCGGTGGCACTCGATGTATGCACAAGGCTTATTCCTCTAAGAGAAAGGAGGAGTAGATGTAAAATAGAAAGAAACAAGCGCTCCCTTTACAGGCGACGGAAAAGAATAACAGAGCGGCTAAAAGAGGTCAATATATCTGAAATGCGTAGGGAGACACTGGTCAGAGAAATAGCAAGCATCGAACTTAAGCTAAAAGAATCCTTTAGGAGTCAGGAATCGCGGGAAGAACTAAAAGCCATAAATGAAATCGAAAGAAACCCAAAGTATTTCTTCTCCTATGCCAAATCAAAATCGAGAACAACGTCCAGTATTGGGCCCCTACTTAAACAAGATGGGTCCTACACAGATGACAGCAAGGAAATGAGTGAGCTACTCAAGTCCCAATATGACTCAGATTTTAGCAAGCCGCTAACCAGACTGAGAGTCGAAGATCAAAATGAATTTTTTATGAGAGAGCCACAAAATTTGATTAACACAAGCCTATCCGATGTCATCCTGACGCCAAATGACTTCGAACAGGCGATAAATGACATGCCCATGCACTCTGCCCCAGAGCCAGACTCATGGAACTCTGTGTTCATCAAGAACTGCAAGAAGCCCCTATCACGAGCCTTTTCCATCCTATGGAGAGGGAGCATGGACACGGGGGTCGTCCCACAGTTACTAAAAACAACAGACATAGCCCCACTCCACAAAGGGGGCAGTAAAGCAACAGCAAAGAACTACAGACCAATAGCACTAACATCCCATATCATAAAATCTTTGAAAGGGTCCTAAGAAGCAAGATCACCACCCATCTAGAAACCCATCAGTTACACAACCCAGGGCAACATGGGTTTAGAACAGGTCGCTCCTGTCTGTCTCAACTATTGGATCACTACGACAAGGTCCTAAATGCACTAGAAGACAAAAAGAATGCAGATGTAATATATACAGACTTTGCAAAAGCCTTCGACAAGTGTGACCATGGCGTAATAGCGCACAAAATGCGTGCTAAAGGAATAACAGGAAAAGTCGGCCGATGGATCTATAATTTCCTCACTAACGGAACACAGAGAGTAGTCGTCAACAGAGTAAAGTCCGAGGCAGCTACGGTGAAAAGCTCTGTTCCACAAGGCACAGTACTCGCTCCCATCTTGTTCCTCATCCTCATATCCGACATAGACAAGGATGTCAGCCACAGCACCGTGTTTTCCTTTGCAGATGACACCCGAATCTGCATGACAGTGTCTTCCATTGCAGACACTGCAAAGCTCCAGGCGGACATCAACCAAATCTTTCAGTGGGCTGCAGAAAACAATATGAAGTTCAACGATGAGAAATTTCAATTACTCAGATATGGTAAACATGAGGAAATTAAATCTTCATCAGAGTACAAAACAAATTCTGGCCACAAAATAGAGCGAAACACCAACGTCAAAGACCTGGGAGTGATCATGTCGGAGGATCTCACCTTCAAGGACCATAACATTGTATCAATAGCATCTGCTAGAAAAATGACAGGATGGATAATGAGAACCTTCAAAACTAGGGAGGCCAAGCCCATGATGACACTCTTCAGGTCACTTGTTCTATCTAGGCTGGAATATTGCTGCACACTAACAGCACCTTTCAAGGCAGGTGAAATTGCCGACCTAGAAAATGTACAGAGAACTTTCACGGCGCGCATAACGGAGATAAAACACCTCAATTACTGGGAGCGCTTGAGGTTCCTAAACCTGTATTCCCTGGAACGCAGGAGGGAGAGATACATGATTATATACACCTGGAAAATCCTAGAGGGACTAGTACCGAACTTGCACACGAAAATCACTCACTACGAAAGCAAAAGACTTGGCAGACGATGCACCATCCCCCCAATGAAAAGCAGGGGTGTCACTAGCACGTTAAGAGACCATACAATAAGTGTCAGGGGCCCGAGACTGTTCAACTGCCTCCCAGCACACATAAGGGGGATTACCAACAGACCCCTGGCAGTCTTCAAGCTGGCACTGGACAAGCACCTAAAGTCAGTTCCTGATCAGCCGGGCTGTGGCTCGTACGTTGGTTTGCGTGCAGCCAGCAGCAACAGCCTGGTTGATCAGGGTCTGATCCACCAGGAGGCCTGGTCACCTGGTCACGGACCGGGCCGCGGGGGCGTTGACCCCCGGAACTCTCTCCAGGTAAACTCCAGGTAAACCCCGCCTCAGTGGGATACGGCCGGTGTGTTGAAAGAAGAAGAATTACAATTTATAATAGTTCTTGTGATTTCATAGCCAATCTTTGTTCTGACACTAATATTAGGTTCTGAAATAGTTTTCAAGTATTCACAATCACACTGACAGGTAAATATTTTTACCTGCCTTTGTAATTTACTATTGTCTAGAAATATATACAAAGTATTTATAGGTCTCGGCAATGTTTTAGACATGTTTAGTCTAGGACGATTAAGTGGCTTTTGAGAAGAGTCTTAAATTGATTTTCAGACTGGGTTACTTTAATATCTTCTGGTAATGAATTCCATATTTTGGGGCCCTTTATGTGCACAGAGTTTTTACAGTGTGATATGGACACGAGGTATATCAAAAAGAGATCTGTGTCTTGTGTTGTGGTCATGTGTCCTGTTTGGGTTGGTGAGGAGAAGTTTGAGTGGAGGGTTTATATTTGCGTGTATTGTTCTGTGTATGTAGTAGGCACATGAATAAGTATGGATGTTCTTAATGGTGAGCAGATTCAAACTTTTGAAAATTGGTGGAGTATGCTGGCAGGAGTGGGAATTCGTTATCATTCTTACTGCTGCCTTTTGCTGGGTTATTAGAGGTTTTAGGTGATTGGATGTTGTTGATCCCCATGCACAAATTCCATATGTAAGATAAGGGTATATGAGCGAATGGTACAGTGCCAGGAGAGCTGATTGTGGAACGTAGTACCTTATCTTTGATAGTATGCCTACAGTCTTGAAGATTTTCTTGGTGATTTGCTGTATATGTGTCTGGAACTTAAGGCTACTGTCAAGGTGGATACCTAGGAATTTTCCCTCTGTGAGTCTTGTGACTGATGATCCATTTAGCGATATGTTAATTGGATCATTTGCAGCTTTGTTTCCAAACTGAATGAAAGAGGTTTTATCAGTATTCAGGGTAAGTTTATTAGTCATCATCAAGGCAGATATTTTCTCCAATTCGACATTGACTGTGTTTGCTACTATGACTGTCTTTGGGTGGGAAAAGACATATGTAGTGTCATCTGCAAATAATATGAGTTTGAGTAGCTGTGATGCATTTGGTAGATCATTGTAGATGAAAAAGAGGAGTGGTCCAAGGATGATTCCTTGTGGGATTCCTACTGTGATTGGTTGGGTGGAAGAGTTTGCATCATTTGCATACACATATTGAGTTCTGTTACTAAGGTATGATTTTAGGTAGTTGAGGGAGTGGCCTTTGATACCATAGTGCATTAGTTTGGAGAACAGCAGTTCATGGTCGACTGTATCAAAAGCTTTACGTAAATCAATGAAAATGCCCAGTCGGACTTCTTTCTTTTCGAGTGTTGTATATATTAGTTCTAGCATGTGTATGACAGCATCATTTGTGCTTTTATTATACCTGAATCCAAATTGACAAGGGTTTAATATGTTGTGTGAGACGAGGTAGGAATAGATCCATCTATGAATTAACTTTTCAAAGATTTTAGAGAGTAGTGGTAAGTTAGATATTGGTCTATAGTTATTCAAGTCAGCTTGGTCACCTCCTTTGTGGATCAGAGTGACCTTCACTATTTTGAGAGTTGTTGGGAAGGTAGATGATTCAATGGATTTGTTAAAGAGTGTAATGAGCGTAACTTCTATGGGGTTGGTTGGAGCTAGGAATAGTGTATTTGGGTAGGTACCTATGGGGTAGTCTGATGGACGGGTGGTTGCACTTGGTATGTTGTTCACTAGAATTTTTCCAATGGTGGAGAAGAAAACATGGAGTCTGTTTGCTGTTTCAGTAGGTGTGAGTAGGAGTTCATCTGATTTTGTTAATTTGATTGTTTTGGTTTTGGATAACTTTTCAGTTCCAAGAATTTCAGATAGAGTTTTCCAGGTTTTTTCTTATCACCTTTGATGTTATGTAATCTATTTTCATATTACAGTTTTTTAGATTGAGGTTAAGAGAGTTAAGATTGAGGTAAAGAGAGTGGTGAAGCAATGTAAAAAGAGAGCAAATGAGAGAGTGGGTGAGATGTTATCAACAAATTTTGTTGAAAATAAGGAAAAGTTTTAGAGAGAGAGATTAACAAGTTAAGTAAGCCTAGAGAACAAGTGGATTTGTCAGTTAAAAATAGGAGAGGAGAGTAATAAAATGGAGAGTTCGAGGTATTGGGAAGATGGAGGGAATATTTTGAGGAATTGTTAAATATTGATGAAGATAGGGAAGCTGTGATTTCGTGTATAGGGCAAGGAGGAATAACATCTTGTAGGAGTAAGGAAGAGCCATTTGTGAGTGTAGGGGAAGTTCGTGAGGCAGTAGGTAAAATGAAAGGGGGTAAGGCAGCTGGGATTGATAGGATAAAGATAGAAATGTTAAAAGCAGGTGGGGATATAGTTTTGGAGTGGTTGGTGCTATTATTTAATAAATGTATGGAAGAGGGAAAGGTACCTAGGGATTGGCAGAGAGCATGCATAGTTCATTTGTATAAAGGCAAAGGGGACAAAAGAGAGTGCAAAAATTATAGGGGGATAAGTCTGTTGAGTATGCCTGGTAAAGTGTATGGTAGAGCAATTATTGAAAGAATTAAGAGTAAGATGGAGAATAGGGTAGCAGATAAATAAGGAGGCTTTAGGAAAGGTAGGGGGTGTGTGGACCAGGTGTTTACAATGAAACACATAAGTGAACAGTATTTAGATAAGGCTAAACAGGTTTTTGTGGCATTTATGGATTTGGAAAAGGCAAATGACAGGGTGGAGAGGGGGGCAATGTGGCAGATGTTGCAGGTGTATGGTATAGGAGGTAGGTTACTGAAAGCAGTGAAGAGTTTTTATGAGGATAGTGAGGCTCAAGTTAGAGTATGAAGGAAAGAGGGAGATTATTTCCCAGTGAAAGTAGGCCTTAGACAAGGATGTGTGATGTCACCGTGGTTAATACATTTATAGATGGGGTTCTAAGAGAAGTAAATGTGAGGGTCTTGGCAAGAGGCGTGGAGTTAAAAGATAGAGAATCACACATAAAGTGGGAGTTGTCACAGTTGCTCTTTGCTGATGACACTGTGCTCTTGAGGGGAGTAGACGTGTGCTGGGGATCTGGACCTACTAATTCACAGGCCTACCCATTTCTCCCGACTGATAAGTCATCATTAAAACTCCTACTGTTGGAAGACAGCTTCAGTGTTGTGAGAACTCTTATGTGCGAGCTGTGACTAAGGATATACCTGGTCAAACACTGGAAATAGTTTTCCTTTTTGCAAAGGCCCTCACAGGCCTCTGCTTCCCCTCTGTCTTTCATTTGACCTCAGCCTTTCGCCTCTATCAACATGGAGTGTAGAGGCGAATTTTGCTAGTCCACTGCTACTCGTGCCTCTCAAAATGCTCACAACTCATCGCTTTACCAACCTGGGAATAACGAGTGTGCAGTCCTACGTGAGTTGGTAACCCAGGTGTCCACACACTGAAAATTCGTCTTTAACTCCAAGACACGTGTGCTAGAAGTTCTGCAAGTTTGGAGTAACAATCTCTACGAGTATTGCAGTGTGTGGTAACTCTTGAGAAGTCTGCCTCAGCCTGTGACCTTGAGCGAGGCACTGCATCACCTGCCTGAGACTTTCGCCCATATTGACTATGTGAAGAGAGGCGAATGTGCGTGCTCAGTTGCCCCTGCTGTTCTCCTGTGTACCCAGCTCTCCTTTTAAACTCAGCCGTTCGCCTCTATCAACGACGTGCAGTGTAGAGGTGTATTTTGCTGCCCCGCTGGTACTCGAATATGTGAGTTCCGCAAGTGCTGCAGATTTGTTGTAACTATTTGCATGAGTGGATTACGCTGACTTAGGACATTGTGCTACCATCAGTACCTACGTAGGCTTAAAATGAGTGAGGAATGTCTGGCCTGCTGGGTGACCTTGAAAATGGCACTATAAGACCCGCATGCCACTTACACCCATACTGCGTGTGTCTAGTGAGGTGAATGTCCCTTCCTCGACTTTCCTATTCACCGGTATCCCTTAACTCGTCGCCATTATCTACATATGGGATAAGGGCGAGTTTAGCTGATCCAGGCCAAACAGCGCCCCAAGCCAGCCAGTGAAGGCCAAGGCTACATCTGTTCTGAATCCCAGAATGCCTTTGTGAACGTTCTACAGTGTTCCGGCCGTACCATTAACAAGTAGTACAGGGTTGGTAACTCTCGAGACGACTGTGGGCCCAGTGAATGACCTTGAAAATTGCACTGCGACCTGCAGGCCACTACACCCATATTGCCTGTGTCTAGCGAGGTTAATATCCTTTCCTTGTCCCTTCTCCTTCCTCGATTTGGAACTCAGCCGTTCGCCTCTATTTGCTTGTGGTCTAGAGGCGGTTTTAGCCAAACCACATGGGTGCTTGAGTGCCCGTGTCCTCTGTGCCGCACTCCGCTCATCTTGCGAGTGTCTCCTGTGTGCCTGCCTGCCTTCTGCAAGCAGGTGTCCGGGTGGTTGGCGCGGGCTTGGCGAGCACAGTCAAGCAAGCTTGAGGGTGGCACTAGAAGCTAGCCAGAACGGGCTAAGGCAGCCTGCAGTTATCTGTCCTAGGGCCCAGCATGTCTGTATACGTTCTGCAGTGCTGCTGGCATACCAGTGTTTCCTGTAGTGGCTTGAGAACAATTTGACGAGCATTGCAGTGCTGACATTTTGAGTGGGACATGCCAGAGGTTCACTTATAAACATAGTAAGCTTGTGGTGATTGGCTTGTACACAGTGAACATTCATCTGTCATACGTGTGCTAGAAGTGTTAAGTGCTGCTTTCCCCAACAGTTAATTGTCATTTGTGAGCCTGTATTAAGACTTTAAAAGGCTCAGAGTGTACTTCAGTGTAGCGACTCCTTACATTTGATAAATCAGTGTAATACATGCTCTGCTCAGTGTAACTGAACTATTAAATACGGTTACATAGTTAAGTTGCTTGTCCTAGTGTCATTGTTGTGTTTTCTAATACATTTTCTCGTTCAGACTGAAACTTTACTGCTAAATTCCCAGTAATATTTCAAATTGCAGTGTTCATCTGTGGTGTGAGTGTGTAACTTATGCTTTGTATTTTTACTGTGAACAAGCTTACTGCTGCATAATGTTCAGTTTCATGAATACTTTCTTACTTGAGTAATTCGGTTACCTTTCAACTGTGTTAAGCAAGAGTCAGCCTGTTAACATCTATGTTCCTTGCCATCTCATCTAGTGGGTTTAGCGCCTAGTTAAAATTGTAATAGTAACAATTTGCAATCATTATACTTCTAGTTATACATTGTGTAAATTGTTTTAGACTATTTGATCAACTGGATTGTAGTGTTTAACTTCTGATACACCAATTTAATGACTGCAGACACGCACTGACACATAATAAACACATTAAAACGCTGGTAACTCCAGAAGCTGGGCCTAGTGTGTGACCTTGAGAAGTTGAGTGTGTTTATTACGACCAGCGGTGTACCACTCTCACCTATATTTACATCAACAAAAGTGTATTCTAAGTGATAAAGTGTACACTTGGTGTTTGTAGATGAATGGTTCAGAGAACCGACATGTTGATAAATTAGACACATGTGCAACTCTTGGGTATCTTTATTGAGGAAACGTTTCGCCACACAGTGGCTTCATCAGTCCATACAAAGGAGAATCTTGAAGAATAGGAGGAGAATGAGGTAATCAGTCCCTCAACCTTGAGTCGATGTGGTCAGTCCATCAATCTTGAATAGAATACGGCATGCGTGCTGAGAAGGAGCTTATAAACCGTTGGCAGGAGAGGTGAAGCAGTCAGAGGCAGTGTAACACTTATTCAATGTTGAAGTAGGTCGTGCCCAAGAATTAGGCAAGCGAAGAATTCCCAAGTATTAAGATCCCAAGAAGATGCAGTGTCTGACAGCTTTGTAGATGAATGGTTCAGAGAACCGACATGTTGATAAATTAGACACATGTGCAACTCTTGGGTATCTTTATTGAGGAAACGTTTCGCCACACAGTGGCTTCATCAGTCCATACAAAGGAGAATCTTGAAGAATAGGAGGAGAATGAGGTAATCAGTCCCTCAACCTTGAGTCGATGTGGTCAGTCCATCAATCTTGAATAGAATACGGCATACGTACGAACGAACGAAAGTTCAGGTAAGATCCCAAATAGGATGAGCGGGGAAGACGGGACAGACGAAGAATAGTGCTGGAGAGGAGTGTTCTTAGTCGTAGAAACAGAGCCAGGGCTTAACCCAGCAGCAAAGGCGATCGTGGGACAGATATTGTAAAGAGAAATTCCGGTTCTTCTTTTGGGACTCCGGTGGGGTGAGCTGGGAGTAAGGGACTTGCGACGTTTAGAGCTAGAGAGGAGTGCAGAACTGAGTCATGTCTTAACCCAAAAAGCTAAGGCGAACGTGGGTCAGAGAATGGTACCTCTCTTAGAAGGTACCTGTCAGCGGATCCAAGGTTATTTGTAAGTAGGGTTAGGAGCAGGATCATGCAAGGAGTAGAAAAGGTTGTGTTGGTTTGTGGGTCTGCGAATGTCTTCGTCAAGGAGAGAGGTCCAGTAGTCATGTCGTGTCTCAAGTTTGTCTATCTGTCTGTCACTGAGCCTCTTCCAGTACAGATTCAGCGCAGGGACGTCTAACTGGGCATGGAGAGAATCGCTTGTGGCGAAGTCCTCCCATCTGACATCAAGCACCCAGCGCAGCGCCTTGTTCTGGACACGCTGCAGTTTAAGTAAGTTTGTTTTTGCTGCAAGAGAGAGGGCTAGAGGAGAGTAAGTTATCAGAGGACGTATTAGGGATTTGTAGAGGTGTAGTTTGGTGCGTTGAGAGGCATGTTTCAGCTTGTAGAGGCCCGCAAGGGCCTTACTAGCTATTGCATGCCTTGAGTGAATGTGTCCGTGTAAACGAAGAAGGTAGTCAAGATTAACGCCAAGGACAGTGACAGATTGTGTGATAGGGAAGTAAGTGCGGGTGTCAGCTGTTCTGAGTTCGACAGGTAATGGAGGATCACGTTTCCTGTAGTTAAAATACGTAATGCTGGATTTTGCTGCATTGGTTTTGATCCTCCATTTTTGTTCCCAGATGGCTATCCTGTCAACCTCATTTGTGTTTTGTGTGTGAGTGTATCTATATTGGCATGAGTGATAAGTTGTGTAATGTCGTCTGCATAGGCTAGTGTGATGGAGTTGTGGTATACAGGTGTTGGAATGTCGTTAGTGCATAAAATGTAGAGGGTAGGGGAAAGGACAGATCCCTGGGGTACTCCAGCATTTAGTGTGAAGTAGTCAGAGTAACAGCCTTGGAATTTGATTCTCATGGTACGGCCGTCTAGGAAGTTGCAGAGGAGTTTACGAGTATTGAGAGGCAGGTTGAAGTTAGTGCAGAGTTTGTACTTGAGCCCCTCGTGCCACACAGTGTCAAAAGCTTTTTCAACGTCTTTTGCAACCAGGGCTGTCCTGTTTCTTTGTTTTGTGTTTATGTGGATGTAGTTGAGAATGATGTTAATGGCATCCTGTGTGGATCTGTGTGTTCTGAAGCCAAACTGGCCATCTGAAAGTAGAGAATTATGTTCCAGGTATCTGCGAAGGCGATGATTAATGAGTTTTTCAAAGAGTTTTCCTAAAGTTTCGAGGAGGCTGATAGGGCGATAGTTTCTAGGGTCAGAGTGGTCTTTATTGGGTTTAGGAAGGAGGATAGCAGTAGCAGCTTTGAAGAGGGAAGGGAAGTATCCAGAGGCAAGGGAGGCATTGAGGAGGTTTGTGTAGGCAGTAATGATAGAGTCAGGAAGGTGTTTCAGGATAATATGGTTTAGGCCAGAGGCACCAGGAGCCTTTGGAGGAAGGTGTCTGAGGAGAGTTTTAATGCCTGTGTTGGTGAAAGGAGTGTCGAGTTCTTGGGAGGAGGTAAGAGTGTCTAGATGTATGTGGCTGTCTGGTGTTGTTTCTTGTGTGTGTGCAGTGTTCCAGTGTTCTATGTTCTGAATGTGTTGAATAACGTTAGGGCGAGGTGGGTGAGGGTGGAAGATGTTCTCCCAGATGTGTTTGAAGATGTTGGTAGCAGCCTGTGGGTCTGAGATGTGTGTGTTGTTGTGGGTGATGTGTTTGAATTTGTTGGTGGGAGTAGTGCCTCTGATTTTTTTGATAAAGTTCCAGAAGGCTTTAGTGTTTTTAACACGCTGCCTGTCCGCTTGTTGTATTAGTCGTGACCAGTGATTGTTGTGGTCTTGGTCTAGGCTGTGTAAAATGTTGTTTCTAAGGTAAGTGAGATCTAATCGGACTTGATTAAATCTATGTGTGTTGTAGAGGAAGCGGTTGTGGTAGCAGATAATTAGTCTTCTTGTTCTGAGTGACGGTTTGAAGGAATAACGAGTGGTGTGAGTTTTCTTTGGTATTGCGATGTTGGCTGCTTGTGTAATGGTGTCCTGGATGAGATCAAGTTGAGTATCGATGTCAGAGATAGGTTTGTTGTTGTAGTCATAGGTGAGGTTAATATTGTCTATGTGTTGTTTGAAAGCATCCCAGTCAGCGTTCTTGTAGGAGAATGAAGGTGTGGTTGGAATGAGGATAGGGTTGGAGGAGATGTGTAAGATGACTGGGATGTGATCAGAGCCTGTAATAGGGCCAGGTGAGATGTAATGTTGAAATAGAGAGCTGGCTCTGTTTGCCAGAATGATGTCTGGTTTGCCTTGGCCCGTGTGGTTGAAGAAGGTATTGAAGTCTGGGCCAAGATGAATTAGGTGTTTATGGTTTGTGAAGTTGAGTAATTGGTGACCAAGTTGGTTGTTACTGGTGTGATGAAAGGCAGTGTGTTTGGCATTCATGTCAGCTAGTAGGTAAGTTGGTGTGTTGGTGTAGTTGAAGACTAAGGAAAGGTCGTGTATGTTGAGAGTAGTGTTTGGGCGAGCATAGGTGGTGAAAAAGATAAAGGGGCCAAGGTGGGTGTGTATTCTGACCGCAAGACAGTGTTGGTGAATAAAAGGGATTGGGAGAAATTCATGTTTTATGTTGGAATTGACAAGGATGGCAACCCCATCGTGGGGATCATAGGGGGACTGTAGTGCAGTATAACCATAATGGCGGATACATTGAGGGGCTTTGAGGCAGGTACTGTTTAGCAAAACAATATCTGGCCTCTCTGCTTCAAGGAGCTCGGCCAGTAGGTGTCTAATTGTAAAGTAAGAACGTACGTTGAACTGAATCACCTTAAACGTGATTTAATGGTTTCGTCTTAGCAAAGTTAATGTCGGGGGAGGAGTTTGGATTAAAGCCCGTGATAGTGGTGCCATCAGTGGATGTGTGTTTGTAGGTGCTACGGACCCGTTTCCTGGAGGGGGAGGAAGAGATGGATCTGTTTTTATGTTCTTTGGTCTGTCTGTCAGAAGTTGGGGTAGGTTTAGGTTTGAGTGGATTTTGTCTGGAGGAGGTGGAGTTGGACCTGGATGAGGTTTTGGTTGTGGTGGAGTGGGCGAAGGTGGATGCAGAGGAAGTGGAAGTTTTGGTAAGGTATGAGGAAGTGGAAGCTTTGTAAGGGGATGAAGTGGGTAAGGAAGTGGGGGGAGGGGTGGTCGTAGCAGTAGCAGTAGGGGTGTTGGTGGGAGGTGTAGAAGTAGTGAAGAGAGGTAGTGGAGGAGAGCTGGTGGGAGTAGGAAGTGGGGGGGAGGGAGAGAGGGAGGAGGGAGAGGTTGTAGGAGGCTTGGAAGAGAAGCAGGAAGGAGGGATAATTAAAGAGGGAAGATTGTTAGCAGACAAGATTAGGTAAAGGACATGTGAGTAGTCGGATTGGTAAGCTTGTGAGATTACCATCGCAGAGTGGGCAGCAGTGGCAAGTTGACAGTTAGTTTTGTAGTCTAGTGTGGGTGTAGAAGGAGAAGTGCTTGTAGTCTGTGTGTTGGTGTTTGATGTGTGTAGAGTAGAAGAGGTAGACCAAGTGCGTGGGGAGGCCCAGGCATTGGGGGTAGGGGAGGGAGGTGTGGAAGGGGAGGGAGGTAAGGAAGGGGAGGGAGGAGCAGGGAAGGGGTTGGGGAGGGAGGGAGGTTGGCTTGCTCTGAGGGAGGAGAGAATGTGCTTTCTAGAAGGGCAGGAATTAGCAACTGCAGTGTGTGACCCGCCGCAGTTAGAACATTTAAGGGGGAGGTTGCAAGTATTCCAGAAGTGGCCAGTTGCTGAACATCTGGAGCAGACTTGTGTAGATGTGCATGTGTTTTTGTCGTGGCCGAATTTGTAGCATTTAAGACATTGTGTGATTGGGTGGAAGTTCGGAGTGAAGAGAGCGTTTGGAGGAATGCGGATGGTCTTGGCAAAGATTCCTTGACTGAAGAGTGTAGAGGCGTCAGCAGGAGTAGAACAGCGTATTTTGAGAATGGTAGAGTTTTCTGGTCTGTAAATATCGTCAACAGAGACTTTGTTCTTAGTACTGATATCTTTTAAGTCTTCTTTGTCTGTGTCATAGGCTGTCAGGAGAGAGTAGTCTACTTTGTCTGTGTCATAGGCTGTCAGGAGAGAGTAGACTACTCTCTCCTGACAGCCTATGACACAGACAAAGAAGACTTAATAAAGATATCAGTACTAAGAACAAAGTCTCTGTTGACGATATTTACAGACCAGAAAACTCTACCATTCTCAAAATACGCTGTTCTACTCCTGCTGACGCCTCTACACTCTTCAGTCAAGGAATCTTTGCCAAGACCATCCGCATTCCTCCAAACGCTCTCTTCACTCCGAACTTCCACCCAATCACACAATGTCTTAAATGCTACAAATTCGGCCACGACAAAAACACATGCACATCTACACAAGTCTGCTCCAGATGTTCAGCAACTGGCCACTTCTGGAATACTTGCAACCTCCCCCTTAAATGTTCTAACTGCGGCGGGTCACACACTGCAGTTGCTAATTCCTGCCCTTCTAGAAAGCACATTCTCTCCTCCCTCAGAGCAAGCCAACCTCCCTCCCTCCCCAACCCCTTCCCTGCTCCTCCCTCCCCTTCCTTACCTCCCTCCCCTTCCACACCTCCCTCCCCTACCCCCAATGCCTGGGCCTCCCCACGCACTTGGTCTACCTCTTCTACTCTACACACATCAAACACCAACACACAGACTACAAGCACTTCTCCTTCTACACCCACACTAGACTACAAAACTAACTGTCAACTTGCCACTGCTGCCCACTCTGCAATGGTAATCTCACAAGCTTACCAATCCGACTACTCACATGTCCTTTACCTAATCTTGTCTGCTAACAATCTTCCCTCTTTAATTATCCCTCCTTCCTGCTTCTCTTCCAAGCCTCCTACAACCTCTCCCTCCTCCCTCTCTCCCTCCCCCCCACTTCCTACTCCCACCAGCTCTCCTCCACTACCTCTCTTCACTACTTCTACACCTCCCACCAACACCCCTACTGCTACTGCTACGACCACCCCTCCCCCCACTTCCTTACCCACTTCATCCCCTTACAAAGCTTCCACTTCCTCATACCTTACCAAAACTTCCACTTCCTCTGCATCCACCTTCGCCCACTCCACCACAACCAAAACCTCATCCAGGTCCAACTCCACCTCCTCCAGACAAAATCCACTCAAACCTAAACCTACCCCAACTTCTGACAGACAGACCAAAGAACATAAAAACAGATCCATCTCTTCCTCCCCCTCCAGGAAACGGGTCCGTAGCACCTACAAACACACATCCACTGATGGCACCACTATCACGGGCTTTAATCCAAACTCCTCCCCCGACATTAACTTTGCTAAGACGAAACCATTAAATCACGTTTAAGGTGATTCAGTTCAACGTACGTTCTTACTTTACAATTAGACACCTACTGGCCGAGCTCCTTGAAGCAGAGAGGCCAGATATTGTTTTGCTAAACAGTACCTGCCTCAAAGCCCCTCAATGTATCCGCCATTATGGTTATACTGCACTACAGTCCCCCTATGATCCCCACGATGGGGTTGCCATCCTTGTCAATTCCAACATAAAACATGAATTTCTCCCAATCCCTTTTATTCACCAACACTGTCTTGCGGTCAGAATACACACCCACCTTGGCCCCTTTATCTTTTTCACCACCTATGCTCGCCCAAACACTACTCTCAACATACACGACCTTTCCTTAGTCTTCAACTACACCAACACACCAACTTACCTACTAGCTGACATGAATGCCAAACACACTGCCTTTCATCACACCAGTAACAACCAACTTGGTCACCAATTACTCAACTTCACAAACCATAAACACCTAATTCATCTTGGCCCAGACTTCAATACCTTCTTCAACCACACGGGCCAAGGCAAACCAGACATCATTCTGGCAAACAGAGCCAGCTCTCTATTTCAACATTACATCTCACCTGGCCCTATTACAGGCTCTGATCACATCCCAGTCATCTTACACATCTCCTCCAACCCTATCCTCATTCCAACCACACCTTCATTCTCCTACAAGAACGCTGACTGGGATGCTTTCAAACAACACATAGACAATATTAACCTCACCTATGACTACAACAACAAACCTATCTCTGACATCGATACTCAACTTGATCTCATCCAGGACACCATTACACAAGCAGCCAACATCGCAATACCAAAGAAAACTCACACCACTCGTTATTCCTTCAAACCGTCACTCAGAACAAGAAGACTAATTATCTGCTACCACAACCGCTTCCTCTACAACACACATAGATTTAATCAAGTCCGATTAGATCTCACTTACCTTAGAAACAACATTTTACACAGCCTAGACCAAGACCACAACAATCACTGGTCACGACTAATACAACAAGCGGACAGGCAGCGTGTTAAAAACACTAAAGCCTTCTGGAACTTTATCAAAAAAATCAGAGGCACTACTCCCACCAACAAATTCAAACACATCACCCACAACAACACACACATCTCAGACCCACAGGCTGCTACCAACATCTTCAAACACATCTGGGAGAACATCTTCCACCCTCACCCACCTCGCCCTAACGTTATTCAACACATTCAGAACATAGAACACTGGAACACTGCACACACACAAGAAACAACACCAGACAGCCACATACATCTAGACACTCTTACCTCCTCCCAAGAACTCGACACTCCTTTCACCAACACAGGCATTAAAACTCTCCTCAGACACCTTCCTCCAAAGGCTCCTGGTGCCTCTGGCCTAAACCATATTATCCTGAAACACCTTCCTGACTCTATCATTACTGCCTACACAAACCTCCTCAATGCCTCCCTTGCCTCTGGATACTTCCCTTCCCTCTTCAAAGCTGCTACTGCTATCCTCCTTCCTAAACCCAATAAAGACCACTCTGACCCTAGAAACTATCGCCCTATCAGCCTCCTCGAAACTTTAGGAAAACTCTTTGAAAAACTCATTAATCATCGCCTTCGCAGATACCTGGAACATAATTCTCTACTTTCAGATGGCCAGTTTGGCTTCAGAACACACAGATCCACACAGGATGCCATTAACATCATTCTCAACTACATCCACATAAACACAAAACAAAGAAACAGGACAGCCCTGGTTGCAAAAGACGTTGAAAAAGCTTTTGACACTGTGTGGCACGAGGGGCTCAAGTACAAACTCTGCACTAACTTCAACCTGCCTCTCAATACTCGTAAACTCCTCTGCAACTTCCTAGACGGCCGTACCATGAGAATCAAATTCCAAGGCTGTTACTCTGACTACTTCACACTAAATGCTGGAGTACCCCAGGGATCTGTCCTTTCCCCTACCCTCTACATTTTATGCACTAACGACATTCCAACACCTGTATACCACAACTCCATCACACTAGCCTATGCAGACGACATTACACAACTTATCACTCATGCCAATATAGATACACTCACACACAAAACACAAATGAGGTTGACAGGATAGCCATCTGGGAACAAAAATAGAGGATCAAAACCAATGCAGCAAAATCCAGCATTACGTATTTTAACTACAGGAAACGTGATCCTCCATTACCTGTCGAACTCAGAACAGCTGACAACCGCACTTACTTCCCTATCACACAATCTGTCACTGTCCTTGGCGTTAATCTTGACTACCTTCTTCGTTTACACGGACACATTCACTCAAGGCATGCAATAGCTAGTAAGGCCCTTGCGGGCCTCTACAAGCTGAAACATGCCTCTCAACGCACCAAACTACACCTCTACAAATCCCTAATACGTCCTCTGATAACTTACTCTCCTCTAGCCCTCTCTCTTGCAGCAAAAACAAACTTACTTAAACTGCAGCGTGTCCAGAACAAGGCGCTGCGCTGGGTGCTTGATGTCAGATGGGAGGACTTCGCCACAAGCAATTCTCTCCATGCCCAGTTAGACGTCCCTGCGCTGAATCTGTACTGGAAGAGGCTCAGTGACAGACAGATAGACAAACTTGAGACACGACATGACTACTGGACCTCTCTCCTTGACGAAGACATTCGCAGACCCACAAACCAACACAACCTTTTCTACTCCTTGCATGATCCTGCTCCTAACCCTACTTACAAATAACCTTGGATCCGCTGACAGGTACCTTCTAAGAGAGGTACCATTCTCTGACCCACGTTCGCCTTAGCTTTTTGGGTTAAGACATGACTCAGTTCTGCACTCCTCTCTAGCTCTAAACGTCGCAAGTCCCTTACTCCCAGCTCACCCCACCGGAGTCCCAAAAGAAGAACCGGAATTTCTCTTTACAATATCTGTCCCACGATCGCCTTTGCTGCTGGGTTAAGCCCTGGCTCTGTTTCTACGACTAAGAACACTCCTCTCCAGCACTATTCTTCGTCTGTCCCGTCTTCCCCGCTCATCCTATTTGGGATCTTACCTGAACTTTCGTTCGTTCGTACGTATGCCGTATTCTATTCAAGATTGATGGACTGACCACATCGACTCAAGGTTGAGGGACTGATTACCTCATTCTCCTCCTATTCTTCAAGATTCTCCTTTGTATGGACTGATGAAGCCACTGTGTGGCGAAACGTTTCCTCAATAAAGATACCCAAGAGTTGCACATGTGTCTAATTTATCAACATGTCGGTTCTCTGAACCATTCATCTACAAAGCTGTCAGACACTGCATCTTCTTGGGATCTTAATACTTGGGAATTCTTCGCTTGCCTAATTCTTGGGCACGACCTACTTCAACATTGAATAAGTGTTACACTGCCTCTGACTGCTTCACCTCTCCTGCCAACGGTTTATAAGCTCCTTCTCAGCACGCATGCCGTATTCTATTCAAGATTGATGGACTGACCACATCGACTCAAGGTTGAGGGACTGATTACCTCATTCTCCTCCTATTCTTCAAGATTCTCCTTTGTATGGACTGATGAAGCCACTGTGTGGCGAAACGTTTCCTCAATAAAGATACCCAAGAGTTGCACATGTGTCTAATTTATCAACATGTCGGTTCTCTGAACCATTCATCTACAAACACCAAGTGTACACTTTATCACTTAGAATACACTTTTGTTGATGTAAATATAGGTGAGAGTGGTACACCGCTGGTCGTAATAAACACACTCAACTTCTCAAGGTCACACACTAGGCCCAGCTTCTGGAGTTACCAGCGTTTTAATGTGTTTATTATGTGTCAGTGCGTGTCTGCAGTCATTAAATTGGTGTATCAGAAGTTAAACACTACAATCCAGTTGATCAAATAGTCTAAAACAATTTACACAATGTATAACTAGAAGTATAATGATTGCAAATTGTTACTATTACAATTTTAACTAGGCGCTAAACCCACTAGATGAGATGGCAAGGAACATAGATGTTAACAGGCTGACTCTTGCTTAACACAGTTGAAAGGTAACCGAATTACTCAAGTAAGAAAGTATTCATGAAACTGAACATTATGCAGGAGTAAGCTTGTTCACAGTAAAAATACAAAGCATAAGTTACACACTCACACCACAGATGAACACTGCAATTTGAAATATTACTGGGAATTTAGCAGTAAAGTTTCAGTCTGAACGAGAAAATGTATTAGAAAACACAACAATGACACTAGGACAAGCAACTTAACTATGTAACCGTATTTAATAGTTCAGTTACACTGAGCAGAGCATGTATTACACTGATTTATCAAATGTAAGGAGTCGCTACACTGAAGTACACTCTGAGCCTTTTAAAGTCTTAATACAGGCTCACAAATGACAATTAACTGTTGGGGAAAGCAGCACTTAACACTTCTAGCACACGTATGACAGATGAATGTTCACTGTGTACAAGCCAATCACCACAAGCTTACTATGTTTATAAGTGAACCTCTGGCATGTCCCACTCAAAATGTCAGCACTGCAATGCTCGTCAAATTGTTCTCAAGCCACTACAGGAAACACTGGTATGCCAGCAGCACTGCAGAACGTATACAGACATGCTGGGCCCTAGGACAGATAACTGCAGGCTGCCTTAGCCCGTTCTGGCTAGCTTCTAGTGCCACCCTCAAGCTTGCTTGACTGTGCTCGCCAAGCCCGCGCCAACCACCCGGACACCTGCTTGCAGAAGGCAGGCAGGCACACAGGAGACACTCGCAAGATGAGCGGAGTGCGGCACAGAGGACACGGGCACTCAAGCACCCATGTGGTTTGGCTAAAACCGCCTCTAGACCACAAGCAAATAGAGGCGAACGGCTGAGTTCCAAATCGAGGAAGGAGAAGGGACAAGGAAAGGATATTAACCTCGCTAGACACAGGCAATATGGGTGTAGTGGCCTGCAGGTCGCAGTGCAATTTTCAAGGTCATTCACTGGGCCCACAGTCGTCTCGAGAGTTACCAACCCTGTACTACTTGTTAATGGTACGGCCGGAACACTGTAGAACGTTCACAAAGGCATTCTGGGATTCAGAACAGATGTAGCCTTGGCCTTCACTGGCTGGCTTGGGGCGCTGTTTGGCCTGGATCAGCTAAACTCGCCCTTATCCCATATGTAGATAATGGCGACGAGTTAAGGGATACCGGTGAATAGGAAAGTCGAGGAAGGGACATTCACCTCACTAGACACACGCAGTATGGGTGTAAGTGGCATGCGGGTCTTATAGTGCCATTTTCAAGGTCACCCAGCAGGCCAGACATTCCTCACTCATTTTAAGCCTACGTAGGTACTGATGGTAGCACAATGTCCTAAGTCAGCGTAATCCACTCATGCAAATAGTTACAACAAATCTGCAGCACTTGCGGAACTCACATATTCGAGTACCAGCGGGGCAGCAAAATACACCTCTACACTGCACGTCGTTGATAGAGGCGAACGGCTGAGTTTAAAAGGAGAGCTGGGTACACAGGAGAACAGCAGGGGCAACTGAGCACGCACATTCGCCTCTCTTCACATAGTCAATATGGGCGAAAGTCTCAGGCAGGTGATGCAGTGCCTCGCTCAAGGTCACAGGCTGAGGCAGACTTCTCAAGAGTTACCACACACTGCAATACTCGTAGAGATTGTTACTCCAAACTTGCAGAACTTCTAGCACACGTGTCTTGGAGTTAAAGACGAATTTTCAGTGTGTGGACACCTGGGTTACCAACTCACGTAGGACTGCACACTCGTTATTCCCAGGTTGGTAAAGCGATGAGTTGTGAGCATTTTGAGAGGCACGAGTAGCAGTGGACTAGCAAAATTCGCCTCTACACTCCATGTTGATAGAGGCGAAAGGCTGAGGTCAAATGAAAGACAGAGGGGAAGCAGAGGCCTGTGAGGGCCTTTGCAAAAAGGAAAACTATTTCCAGTGTTTGACCAGGTATATCCTTAGTCACAGCTCGCACATAAGAGTTCTCACAACACTGAAGCTGTCTTCCAACAGTAGGAGTTTTAATGATGACTTATCAGTCGGGAGAAATGGGTAGGCCTGTGAATTAGTAGGTCCAGATCCCCAGCACACGTCTACTCCCCTCAAGAGCACAGTGTCATCAGCAAAGAGCAACTGTGACAACTCCCACTTTATGTGTGATTCTCTATCTTTTAACTCCACGCCTCTTGCCAAGACCCTCACATTTACTTCTCTTAGAACCCCATCTATAAATGTATTAACCACGGTGACATCACACATCCTTGTCTAAGGCCTACTTTCACTGGGAAATAATCTCCCTCTTTCCTTCATACTCTAACTTGAGCCTCACTATCCTCATAAAAACTCTTCACTGCTTTCAGTAACCTACCTCCTATACCATACACCTGCAACATCTGCCACATTGCCCCCCTCTCCACCCTGTCATTTGCCTTTTCCAAATCCATAAATGCCACAAAAACCTGTTTAGCCTTATCTAAATACTGTTCACTTATATGTTTCACTGTAAACACCTGGTCCACACACACCCTACCTTTCCTAAAGCCTCCTTATTTATCTGCTACCCTATTCTCCATCTTACTCTTAATTCTTTCAATAATAGCTCTACCATACACTTTACCAGGCATACTCAACAGACTTATCCCCCTATAATTTTTGCACTCTCTTTTGTCCCCTTTGCCTTTATACAAATGAAATATGCATGCTCTCTGCCAATCCCTAGGTACCTTACCCTCTTCCATACATTTATTAAATAATAGCACCAACCACTCCAAAACTATATCCCCACCTGCTTTTAACATTTCTATCTTTATCCTATCAATCCCAGCTGCCTTACCCCCTTTCATTTTACCTACTGCCTCACGAACTTCCCCTACACTCACAAATGGCTCTTCCTTACTCCTACAAGATGTTATTCCTCCTTGCCCTATACACGAAATCACAGCTTCCCTATCTTCATCAATATTTAACAATTCCTCAAAATATTCCCTCCATCTTCCCAATACCTCGAACTCTCCATTTTATTACTCTCCTCTCCTATTTTTAACTGACAAATCCACTTGTTCTCTAGGCTTACTTAACTTGTTAATCTCTCTCTCTAAAACTTTTCC
Organism: Cherax quadricarinatus; assembly: GCF_038502225.1. Classification (NCBI taxonomy): domain Eukaryota; kingdom Metazoa; phylum Arthropoda; class Malacostraca; order Decapoda; family Parastacidae; genus Cherax; species Cherax quadricarinatus. The sequence continues at coordinate 27,841 of NW_027196507.1, read as the reverse complement.
TTATTTTCAACAAAATTTGTTGATAACATCTCACCCACTCTCTCATTTGCTCTCTTTTTACATTGCTTCACCACTCTCTTTACCTCAATCTTAACTCTCTTAACCTCAATCTAAAAAACTGTAATATGAAAATAGATTACATAACATCAAAGGAGATAAGAAAAAACCTGGAAAACTCTATCTGAAATTCTTGGAACTGAAAAGTTATCCAAAACCAAAGCAATCAAATTAACAAAATCAGATGAACCCCTACTCACACCTACTGAAACAGCAAACAGACTCAATGTTTTCTTCTCCACTATTGGAAAAATTCTAGCGAACAACATACCAAGTGCAACCACCCGTCCATCAGACTACCCCATAGGTACCTACCCAAATACACTATTCCTAGCTCCAACCAACCCCATAGAAGTTACGCTCATTACATTCTTTAACAAATCCATTGAATCATCTACCTTCCCAACAACTCTCAAAATAGTGAAGGTCACTCTGATCCACAAAGGAGGTGACCAAGCTGACTTGAATAACTATAGACCAATATCTAACTTACCACTACTCTCTAAAATCTTTGAAAAATTAATTCATAGTTGGATCTATTCCTACCTCATCTCACACAACATATTAAACCCTTGTCATTTTGGATTCAGGAATAATAAAAGCACAAATGATGCTGTCATACACATGCTAGAACTAATATATACTGCACTCGAAAAGAAAGAAGTCCCACTGGGCATTTTCATTGATTTACGTAAAGCTTTCAATACAGTCGACCATGAACTGCTGTACTCCAAATTAACACACTATGGTATCAAAGGCCACTCCCTCAACTACCTAAAATCATACCTTAGTAACAGAACTCAATATGTGTATGCAAATGATGCAAACTCTTCCACCCAACCAATCACAGTAGGAATCCCACAAGGAATCATCCTTGGACCACTCCTCTTTTTCATCTACAATGATCTACCAAATGCATCACAGCTACTCAAACTCATATTATTTGCAGATGACACTACATATGTCTTTTCCCACCCAAAGACAGTCATAGTAGCAAACACAGTCAATGTCGAATTGGAGAAAATATCTGCCTTGATGATGACTAATAAACTTACCCTGAATACTGATAAAACCTCTTTCATTCAGTTTGGAAACAAAGCTGCAAATGATCCAATTAACATATCGCTAAATGGATCATCAGTCACAAGACTCACAGAGGGAAAATTCCTAGGTATCCACCTTGACAGTAGCCTTAAGTTCCAGACACATATACAGCAAATCACCAAGAAAATCTTCAAGACTGTAGGCATACTATCAAAGATAAGGTACTACGTTCCACAATCAGCTCTCCTGGCACTGTACCATTCGCTCATATACCCTTATCTTACATATGGAATTTGTGCATGGGGATCAACAACATCCAATCACCTAAAACCTCTAATAACCCAGCAAAAGGCAGCAGTAAGAATGATAACGAATTCCCACTCCTGCCAGCATACTCCACCAATTTTCAAAAGTTTGAATCTGCTCACCATTAAGAACATCCATACTTATTCATGTGCCTACTACATACACAGAACAATACACGCAAATATAAACCCTCCACTCAAACTTCTCCTCACCAACCCAAACAGGACACATGACCACAACACAAGACACAGATCTCTTTTTGATATACCTCGTGTCCATATCACACTGTAAAAACTCTGTGCACATAAAGGGCCCCAAAATATGGAATTCATTACCAGAAGATATTAAAGTAACCCAGTCTGAAAATCAATTTAAGACTCTTCTCAAAAGCCACTTAATCGTCCTAGACTAAACATGTCTAAAACATTGCCGAGACCTATAAATACTTTGTATATATTTCTAGACAATAGTAAATTACAAAGGCAGGTAAAAATATTTACCTGTCAGTGTGATTGTGAATACTTGAAAACTATTTCAGAACCTAATATTAGTGTCAGAACAAAGATTGGCTATGAAATCACAAGAACTATTATAAATTGTAATTCTTCTTCTTTCAACACACCGGCCGTATCCCACTGAGGCGGGGTTTACCTGGAGTTTACCTGGAGAGAGTTCCGGGGGTCAACGCCCCCGCGGCCCGGTCCGTGACCAGGTGACCAGGCCTCCTGGTGGATCAGACCCTGATCAACCAGGCTGTTGCTGCTGGCTGCACGCAAACCAACGTACGAGCCACAGCCCGGCTGATCAGGAACTGACTTTAGGTGCTTGTCCAGTGCCAGCTTGAAGACTGCCAGGGGTCTGTTGGTAATCCCCCTTATGTGTGCTGGGAGGCAGTTGAACAGTCTCGGGCCCCTGACACTTATTGTATGGTCTCTTAACGTGCTAGTGACACCCCTGCTTTTCATTGGGGGGATGGTGCATCGTCTGCCAAGTCTTTTGCTTTCGTAGTGAGTGATTTTCGTGTGCAAGTTCGGTACTAGTCCCTCTAGGATTTTCCAGGTGTATATAATCATGTATCTCTCCCTCCTGCGTTCCAGGGAATACAGGTTTAGGAACCTCAAGCGCTCCCAGTAATTGAGGTGTTTTATCTCCGTTATGCGTGCCGTGAAAGTTCTCTGTACATTTTCTAGGTCGGCAATTTCACCTGCCTTGAAAGGTGCTGTTAGTGTGCAGCAATATTCCAGCCTAGATAGAACAAGTGACCTGAAGAGTGTCATCATGGGCTTGGCCTCCCTAGTTTTGAAGGTTCTCATTATCCATCCTGTCATTTTTCTAGCAGATGCTATTGATACAATGTTATGGTCCTTGAAGGTGAGATCCTCCGACATGATCACTCCCAGGTCTTTGACGTTGGTGTTTCGCTCTATTTTGTGGCCAGAATTTGTTTTGTACTCTGATGAAGATTTAATTTCCTCATGTTTACCATATCTGAGTAATTGAAATTTCTCATCGTTGAACTTCATATTGTTTTCTGCAGCCCACTGAAAGATTTGGTTGATGTCCGCCTGGAGCTTTGCAGTGTCTGCAATGGAAGACACTGTCATGCAGATTCGGGTGTCATCTGCAAAGGAAAACACGGTGCTGTGGCTGACATCCTTGTCTATGTCGGATATGAGGATGAGGAACAAGATGGGAGCGAGTACTGTGCCTTGTGGAACAGAGCTTTTCACCGTAGCTGCCTCGGACTTTACTCTGTTGACGACTACTCTCTGTGTTCCGTTAGTGAGGAAATTATAGATCCATCGGCCGACTTTTCCTGTTATTCCTTTAGCACGCATTTTGTGCGCTATTACGCCATGGTCACACTTGTCGAAGGCTTTTGCAAAGTCTGTATATATTACATCTGCATTCTTTTTGTCTTCTAGTGCATTTAGGACCTTGTCGTAGTGATCCAATAGTTGAGACAGACAGGAGCGACCTGTTCGTACTTCGCTGTATTACACAGCAGCCCGTATCCACTTACATCATATTGTTCATTGATGTTTTTCTTAAAGTCAATCATATTTCTCACCTTCTTTACCACAGGCTTGGCACAAGGAGCTTTCTTTGGAGCCATGGTAGCTTATTTAGTACTTGCAAGCACTAAAATGAGTGGAATATTATGAAATATTTCATTGGAGCATGTGAGGGGACCTTCGCTCACTAGTAAACAATGACAGGCTGGCTGGGTAGGGAGGCTGCCCCCGGCTCACACAATGCGTATGCGTCCCTGATGAACTACTATTCATGAGCCAACCTATGATTAGCGAGTCCATGTTTATACGAAAATATCCCTATGATTTCTGAAATCTATGATTACCGAGAACTACGAAAAGCGAGGGACCACTGTAATGCCCGAGAAGGAGAGAGATATAAAGAACAGAGCATATACTACCTATGTAAGTGGATACGGGCTGCTGTGTAATACAGCGAAGTACGAACAAATAGCTGATGGTACGGAATATCAGTGCGTAGAAGAAGGGTACTTTCATTAAAGGTCCCATCAGGAAAACGATCCGAAGAATACAATAAATTATAGCCCGAGATGGGATAGATAACAGCGGAGTGTAATTTTGGTTCCTGGAAGCAAACACCAACAGGGAAAAACTGGGAGAGTAACATCTGAAGCTCACCCCGATTACCCATGAGGCCGTGTATATTCCACTGTAAATAGGCCATGATTGGCAACGATAAAGATACCCGAAATCCACAGGTAAGGGTTCCTATGGACAAGAGGGATTAGAAAAGTCCACATGCGGTGGCAGCGGAAAACGTTCGAGCAGCGAAGGAACGGTGCACTGCGAAGAAAGAAGTTGCGCAGATGGAGGAGAGGAGAGAGAAGGAACAGAGGGTGGATCAGTGTCCATTGATGGTTTGGTGTCTGCAATATATTCAGAGAATGCTTCAAGTGTTTTGGAATTCAAAGACGACAAATGGGAGACAATATTGGAGATGGAAGACGGAGGATGAGTAAAGATTGGAACTGTAATGGACTGCACCAAGGTAGGGGGGGGCGAAAGGGTGGAGGGAATTGGAGAAGAAGCATGGAAGGAAACAGAAGAGGCAGAAACCTGGGAGGTGGAAGAAGAGGAAGAAACTTGGGAGGGAGCAGGGAAGGACGGTACAGTACGAGGAGGAGGGTGAACTTCTACACTTGTAACAGAGCCAGTGAGAGGGAAAGAACCAGGTACAGAGACCAGGAAGGTAAGATGAGGAGGTGGAAGAAGGGAAGAAGGGGTTAAAGGAGCTTTTTTTGACTTCTGGGAAGTAAAGGGACGATTGGGAGGAGGTGTCGTACGAGATCTTGTTGATACTGAGGCTTGTGAGGGAGAACACGAGGAAGCGAGAACAGACTGAGGCATTGAAGTAGGAACGTTTGAGCCCAGGACAGCAAAAGAATTAGATACAGGAGTGACTATGGGAGGGGTAACCACAGAGGAGGCTGCAGAAGATGGGACTCCAGAAGTGGGAGGAAGTTTTGAAACACAGGAACAAGAAATACTAGGTAGTCTCCCTTGGAGGCAGAGATGGGAAACTGCCATAGCATAAGGGAGACCTTCTGCCTCTTTGAGGTAGCGGATTTCCCGCTCATTTAAGTAAACTTGGCAATGGCGAGAGTACGAAGGGTGAGCCTCATGACAATTAAGGCAAGAGGGAGGTCGATTGCAAGACGTATTAGAATGGTCATCAGCACCACAGACTGGGCATTTGGCTATAGATCTGCAATATATTGCTTGATGGCCAAATCGCCAGTAATTTCTACACTGTTGCGGTGTAGGGATCACCTTTCGAACTTGTAACCGGTGGCCTGCTGGAATACCTGGAGTTTACCTGGAGAGAGTTCCGGGGAACGGGCTCAAAAATTGCAGCACCGTAGAGGGAGAGGCCGGACGCCCCCGCGGCCCGGTCCGTGACCAGGCCTCCTGGTGGATCAGAGCCTGATCAACCAGGCTGTTGCTGCTGGCTGCACGCAAACCAACGTACGAGCCACAGCCCGGCTGATCAGGAACTGACTTTAGGTGCTTGTCCAGTGCCAGCTTGAAGACTGCCAGGGGTCTGTTGGTAATCCCCCTTATGTGTGCTGGGAGGCAGTTGAACAGTCTCGGGCCCCTGACACTTATTGTATGGTCTCTTAACGTGCTAGTGACACCCCTGCTTTTCATTGGGGGGATGGTGCATCGTCTGCCAAGTCTTTTGCTTTCGTAGTGAGTGATTTTCGTGTGCAAGTTCGGTACTAGTCCCTCTAGGATTTTCCAGGTGTATATAATCATGTATCTCTCCCTCCTGCGTTCCAGGGAATACAGGTTTAGGAACCTCAAGCGCTCCCAGTAATTGAGGTGTTTTATCTCCGTTATGCGCGCCGTGAAAGTTCTCTGTACATTTTCTAGGTCGGCAATTTCACCTGCCTTGAAAGGTGCTGTTAGTGTGCAGCAATATTCCAGCCTAGATAGAACAAGTGACCTGAAGAGTGTCATCATGGGCTTGGCCTCCCTAGTTTTGAAGGTTCTCATTATCCATCCTGTCATTTTTCTAGCAGATGCGATTGATACAATGTTATGGTCCTTGAAGGTGAGATCCTCCGACATGATCACTCCCAGGTCTTTGACGTTGGTGTTTCGCTCTATTTTGTGGCCAGAATTTGTTTTGTACTCTGATGAAGATTTAATTTCCTCATGTTTACCATATCTGAGTAATTGAAATTTCTCATCGTTGAACTTCATATTGTTTTCTGCAGCCCACTGAAAGATTTGGTTGATGTCCGCCTGGAGCTTTGCAGTGTCTGCAATGGAAGACACTGTCATGCAGATTCGGGTGTCATCTGCAAAGGAAGACACGGTGCTGTGGCTGACATCCTTGTCTATGTCGGATATGAGGATGAGGAACAAGATGGGAGCGAGTACTGTGCCTTGTGGAACAGAGCTTTTCACCGTAGCTGCCTCGGACTTTACTCTGTTGACGACTACTCTCTGTGTTCTGTTAGTGAGGAAATTATAGATCCATCGGCCGACTTTTCCTGTTATTCCTTTAGCACGCATTTTGTGCGCTATTACGCCATGGTCACACTTGTCGAAGGCTTTTGCAAAGTCTGTATATATTACATCTGCATTCTTTTTGTCTTCTAGTGCATTTAGGACCTTGTCGTAGTGATCCAATAGTTGAGACAGACAGGAGCGACCTGTTCTAAACCCATGTTGCCCTGGGTTGTGTAACTGATGGGTTTCTAGATGGGTGGTGATTTTGCTTCTTAGGACCCTTTCAAAGATTTTTATGATATGGGATGTTAGTGCTATTGGTCTGTAGTTCTTTGCTGTTGCTTTACTGCCCCCTTTGTGGAGTGGGGCTATGTCTGTTGTTTTTAGTAACTGTGGGACGACCCCCGTGTCCATGCTCCCTCTCCATAGGATGGAAAAGGCTCGTGATAGGGGCTTCTTGCAGTTCTTGATGAACACAGAGTTCCATGAGTCTGGCCCTGGGGCAGAGTGCATGGGCATGTCATTTATCGCCTGTTCGAAGTCATTTGGCGTCAGGATAACATCGGATAGGCTTGTGTTAATCAAATTTTGTGGCTCTCTCATAAAAAATTCATTTTGATCTTCGACTCTCAGTCTGGTTAGCGGCTTGCTAAAAACTGAGTCATATTGGGACTTGAGTAGCTCACTCATTTCCTTGCTGTCATCTGTGTAGGACCCATCTTGTTTAAGTAGGGGCCCAATACTGGACGTTGTTCTCGATTTTGATTTGGCATAGGAGAAGAAATACTTTGGGTTTCTTTCGATTTCATTTATGGCTTTTAGTTCTTCCCGCGATTCCTGACTCCTAAAGGATTCTTTTAGCTTAAGTTCGATGCTTGCTATTTCTCTGACCAGTGTCTCCCTACGCATTTCAGATATATTGACCTCTTTTAGCCGCTCTGTTATTCTTTTCCGTCGCCTGTAAAGGGAGCGCCTGTCTCTTTCTATTTTACATCTACTCCTCCTTTTTCTTAGAGGAATAAGCCTTGTGCATACATCGAGTGCCACCGAGTTAATCTGTTCTAGGCATAAGTTGGGGTCTGTGTTGCTTAGTATATCTTCCCAGCTTATATCGGTTAGGACTTGGTTTACTTGGACCCACTTTATGTTTTTGTTATTGAAGTTGAATTTGGTGAATGCTCCCTCGTGACTAATCTCATTTTGTCTGTCTGGGGCTCCGCGCATACATGTCTGAACTTCAATTATGTTGTGATCTGAGTATATTGTTTTTGATATGGTGACATTTCTTATCAGATCATCATTGTTTGTGAAGATGAGGTCTAGTGTATTCTCCAGTCTAGTAGGTTCTATTATTTGCTGGTTTAAATTGAATTTTGTGCAGAGATTTAAAAGCTCGCATGAGTGTGAGTTTTCATCAGAGCTGCCTCCTGGTGTTATTACTGCAACAATATTATTTGCTATATTCCTCCATTTTAGGTGCCTTAAGTTGAAATCCCCCAGGAGCAAGATGTTGGGTGCAGGAGCTGGAAGATTTTCCAGACAGTGGTCAATTTTTAACAGCTGTTCCTCGAAATGCTGGGATGTAGCATCCGGAGGCTTGTAGACTACCACAATGACTAGGTTTTGGTTCTCGACCTTTACTGCTAAAACTTCCACTACATCATTTGAGGCATTTAGCAGTTCTGTGCAAACAAGTGACTCTGCAATGTACAGGCCAACCCCCCCCCCCCTTTTGCCTGTTCACTCTGTCACATCTGTATAGGTTGTAACCTGGGATCCATATTTCGTTGTCCAAGTGATCCTTTATGTGGGTCTCAGTGAAAGCCGAGAACATTGCCTTTGCCTCTGCAAGCAGTCCACGGATGAAAGGTATTTTGTTGTTTGTTGCTGGCTTTAGACCTTGTATATTTGCAAAGAAGAATGTTATCGGACTGGTGGTATTGTTGGTACTGGGGGGGATTTTTTTTCCGGCATTAGTATCTGTATCTGTTGGTTTGGAGTGGAGGCCATCGACTGTGGTTCCACTCCAGGAATGACTGGATTTGGTGTACGATTTCTGCCATTTCCTGCCAGTTTTTTTTTTTCCTTCCTGGCACTAAAAAACCTCTCCCTCTTGAGTGGCTGTGGCTACCCAGGTTTTCCCATGGCCTGGATGTTTTGTATCTTTTTGTCCCCTTTAGATGGTATGCCTGGCAATTTAAGTTATAGCACAGTCTTTCCTGTACTGAAGAGGTACACAGTTCAGGGTGAAAAAGCTTACAGGAAGGGAGTTTGCATTTTCCTGTTGTCATATGGGCATGGCATTTTCTAGGGTGGTCATAGTTGCACGTCCCATCTGTTTTTCCAGATTTCCCATGCCAGCAGATACCGAGTGCATAGTATGTGCACAGGCTTGGTTTCCGTTTGCCTTGGGTTTCTGTGACTGTATTCCCTGTTGGTGCATGTTTCCCTGTCTTACTTCTATCCTCCCTAGCACCAACAATGGAGCTCCCACCAGTTGTTTTTGGTAATATATCCTCACTATTGCTAGTGGAGTCCTCTTGTTTGCTATTTCCTGCGGTATTTCTAGTTTGCAATATTGGTTTTATCTTATCTTTGACTACACTTGTTTCCCTACTATGGCTCCTGTCCCCTATGAGGTCATTTATATGTATTCCTTCCTGCGTATAATTCCCGACTACCTGGACAAAATCTCCAGCTTCACCATTACTGTCTCCCAGGACAGCATCTCCAGCTTCACCATTACTGTCTCCCAGGACAGCATCTCCAGCTTCACCATTACTGTCTCCCAGGACAGCACTATCAGCCCCACATTTACTGACTACCAGGACATCACCTCCCTCCTTACAGTTTCTGACTACATGGACAGTATCAAGGGCAGTACCATTCAGCCCAGACTTTTTATGTTCCCATCTGTTGTAGAAAGCTTCCAGGTTTTCTATGAAAGCAGCTTTGATGTTGACCTCTTTTAATACCCTTGTGATTTTAGTCCACAGATTTATCTCATTTGGGCATACCCAAAAACACTTCCCTGTTTTAATACTGCTTGTAGCTAGTTCTTGGATATCTGCACAAGGGGCGTGACACCAATTTCCACAAAAATGACAATTTATGCATGTGGAAGCCCGTTTGTTTGACTGACCACAGACTACACACAGCTTCATAATGATTTGAATGGTTGATTTACTGCAATTCTACTAGCAACCTCTTGAATATTCTATTAATAACCTCCTTAAATGAAGCTCTAGCTATTTGTATTTCTGTTTCTAACTGTTTTTGTATATTGGACAGCTTACCGTGCACGTTCCTGATATATATTTAATGTTTGTGTTTATAAGGGCGCCTACAACCCCATCCATTTACAGTCTGCTTTATTGTCCAACGAAACCGTTTGAAACCAGTCAAGGGTTCGGACCAGTCAAGGGTTCGGACCAGTCAAGGGTTCGGACCAGTCGATCTGAGCTGATCAGTGGGTCACTTATTTAAAACATACTGGTCGGTGATTTGAGCTAACACATGAAGGATCTACTGGAAATTATCTACCCGAGTAATATGTTATTTGATTGATACAAAAGTATAACTTGCGTGTTGAAGAGCCGGTGACTGCTGGCAGCTCCTACAATGAAGAACGGTCGACCTCAACCCTTGTTTATCAATCGCTGTATCTAGCTTTTCTATTTTTTTTTCCGTCTCCACCACAATAAATGCTATATTATCACTATAGTTGACTGGTGCAAATTTTGGAGGAAGGACGCTTTTTCTGTAGTAATATTTGCTTCTGGTTGTGTATATTGCGACCGCTGGTAACTACAGGTTATATGAAATTCACAGTATACGTCTGGTATTTCAAGAAAAAAGAAACTAATGAAAGTCACTCCACTCCACTAAGTACCATTATAATACTGGTTAGTTGCTACTACAACACTGTATTCTGCTATTCACTGGTATCACTAGATTATATGCGAGTACACTAGCAAGCCAGGAAGATTATTAAAAACAGCTGACCTGTGGTAAGTTTCTGGCGACTTCTGGCACCTGCCTCTATAGGCTTATCACTTCATTTACAAAATCACCTGTTTTCAAATGACACTTTAGCCTTTATCATCAATATACTAGGGAGCCACTGTAGTATACACTATACACTATGTATACTCAATGTTTTCAGGGAGACTTTCTTTCCTCTGACACAAAGTTCAATTATTATTATTTTTTCACACGGGACACAGGCCTATGATTCCCCTCTGGCAGTAAACTCTGCTAGGTAGTGCACACTAATTCTCCTTTTTTGACTCAGTATATAATGTTTTCCGCCCAAGATTGGTTCCAGGCGCTAGAGGGATGTATCGTATAGGATTGATGACACAAATTAAAGTTCTAGCACGTAAGAGCGACCGTGAAAACACCAGAAAACCCGAGCACAACGCATGGCAAACTACACAACCACCAACAACCTCAACAGAATGGGATGGACCCCAGTACCCTTTCCCCTACCCAGGAACTAGCGTGCCTGTGGGGAAAAAAAAAAGGCCAAAAAGATGAAGGGTGATAGGGAGGGGTGGGGAGGAGGAGGAAGAGGAAAAGAAAAAGGGAAGATGGGGAGGATGGGATAAGGGAGGGGGGATTGAGGGCTAATTAGGTTCGGTCTGAGGAGGGAGACCAACAGATCTAATTCCTCAGATCAAGAGCCTCTTCACCATGCCAAGGAGCCCCCCTTGAAGAGGAGGGAGGGGGTAAAGGAGGTTTTGTGTGCGAGGAGCTTGGATTTCCAGCGGGCATGCGTGAGCATGTTTGATAGGAGTGGAGACAAATGGTTTTCAATACTGTACTTGATGTGCTCTTGGAGTGTGAGCAAAGTAACATTTATGAAGGGATTCAGGGAAACTGGCAGGCCTGACTTGAGTCCTGGTGATGGGAAGTACAGTGCCTGCACTCTGAAGGAGGGGTGTTAATGTTGCAGTTTAAAAACTGTATTGTAAAGCATCCTTCTGGTAAGACAATGATGGAGTGAATGATAGTGAAAGTTTTTCTTTTACGGGCCACCCTTCCTTGGTGGGAATCGGCCAGTGTGTTAAAAATAATAATATTTTTTTTTAGATCTTCTTACAAGGCTAGTAAGTGCTGACGAGTAATATTTATACAGTTCTCTAGTTATCTGACCCATTCTATATTGTTTTTCATATCTGTGCTTTGTGTTAATGGATTTGAGGATGCTTGGTGTTAGCCAGGGATTATTCAGTCTCTTTGCTGTGATCTGATTAGTTTTTTGGGGGGCAATATTTGTTATAGAGGCTTTGGGATTTTTTTTAGAAAATTATTTATACATTCATTCATATCTGTATATGTTTCGAGCTCATTTTGCCAATCGATGTTATTCATAGCTGCTATAAAGTTGTTAACTGCTGTCTCATTATGTAGTCTGGAGGTTACTATAGTAATGTCTTGTGGCAGTTTGCCCAGATTAGTTATGAAAAAGGTTGGGTAGTGGTCTGTAGTGTTGTCTGTGATTATGCCTAATTTTAAAGGGGATATGGTGTTTGTCCAGATGTGGTCTATTAAGGAGACACTTGTCTCGGAGATTCTTGTAGGTTTAGATAATACTGGTAGCAACAGGCAGTTACTCATTGTGTTTGTGAATTCGGTTACTTGTGGGTCCTCGTCGTGTAGTATGTTTATGTTGAAATCTCCTGTTAGTAGTAGGTGGTCTTTATTCATGTGTGCATCAGTAATCATGCTTCCCAGTTTTTCACTAAAGTGGTAAATGTTTGACTGTGGTACTCTGTAGATGTTCATAACTGTGAGGGGTTTTTGCAGGTCTTTTGATTTAAATTTGGCTATGATATATTCTCCATGTTCGTCCCTTGTGCAAGATTTATTGATACACTTGAGTTGATTTGAGTTGTATATAGCTGTTCCTCCCCCTTGCTGGTCTGTTCTACAGTTGTGTATGACCATGTAGCCAGGAATGGTGTAGACATCTGTAACATCAGGCTTAAGCCAGGTTTCTGTGAGTGTAATGATTGATATATTAGAATGAAGGGAATTGAGTAATGTTGTGAGGTTGTCATAATGTTTGCTCAAGGATCTGACATTGCAGTTAAAGATGGTTATGTTATTGTTTGCACTGAGTAATGTCTTTGCTTAGTCTGCTGTATAGTAATTACAGTTTGCTGTTTGATTCACGTAATTCATTTAGTAAAAAGTTCACAACAGGATCTATGCCTGTAATCATAGGATGAGAGTAATTTTACAATCTAGATTTTCTAAGTAAAATAATATAAGAGTTATACTGACTCTACAACTAGACTTATGAATAAGATTGCAATTATTCTAAAACTTGTAAAAATTTAAAAGAAAAAGGGATTATTACTGAATAGATAGATTCGATACAGAATAGTATTGAATAGCACCTTAATTATTTTAACAAATGTGAGTTTATGAACTACGGTAGATATTTACAGCTAAAATAAGGGAGCTAGTGAATATAATAATAAAAGAATGTATTAAAAACAAAATCAGTAGCACCTGAGGCAGTCAATAGCACCTTGAGTATTTTAATAAATGTGACTATATGGACAAGAGAGAAAAAGTATTATATCGCCTGACAGTAGCCCTTTAATTGTTGTTAGAACAAGGAGTATAGCAATTACTGAATAAAGGGCAGTACAATGCATTGGTATATAGAGAATTGTTTCAGGAGAAATATAAAAAGGGACTAAATTAAGTAGTGGTAAAACAGCCTTTACATAGATTGACACTATGATATGAAATTAATCTGAGAGTAGGATTTGCCTTATAACATAAAGTTTGAGCAATTATTACCCCCCATCGACACCATGCCCAGCCCTTCTAGGGTAGGGTAGATGCCTGAGCCAGAGCTTGCAGCTCACAAGACTGCCATTCCCATTAGCCCCCTTGGGGTGGGGATGGCAGGCCAGAGACACCTAATTTGTGGTTAGGCCTGGGGACAGTTGGTCCAAAGATGAGGAGGTACTTGTGCCTCCTCCCATGGGAGACTTAGGCCTCAGACACGCCCACTGCAGACACATTCATCACCTTCAAAACTACCATTAGAAAACATCTTATCTCCCTGATACACCCCGTCAACTAACTTCACGAATACCACCTGGTGGTTCACACTTACACTCACTCACTCATTTGACCATAAACAGAAATATTAATCTCAATCTTAAAATAATGAATCCTATGATACTCCAATACTGAAACTATGTACTGTGCCAAAACAAAAGCATTCACATTGCTAAACTTACAAACTAGTATTTAGTCACTTAGCCATAATACCAACTTACCTCATAATTTGTAATATTTTACAATTAAGAATAAAACTAAGTATGCCCGAAATGCCTAGCCATGCTAGGCGTTTTAGTGGTACACTCTGTAATCACAATTTTACTGCATGTAAACCTCACAATAATCAAATTTCTGTAATCTCAGCATTGTAATCCTTATAGAGAATAAACTTTGAATTTGAATTTGAAGACAGAGAGCCAAGGCCGGGCCACCACTTGGAAAAAGCCTGGGCTGGGAGAATACCAGCGAATCTTTAATAATAATAATAAATAATTTGAGCAATTAATATCACTAAAGAAATATTATTTGAGGTAGTTGATACTAGCTAGTGGAAGATGGTACAAGGAATTGCACAGTAGTGTAGGAGGAACATACACTAGTTTGTTATTTGTAGTTTGGGAGCAAAGGGAAAATTAGGTAAGATTATAAAAGAATTACAACAGTGCTTAAGAAGGAATAAATGGTAATTTAGATATTATTAATGAGTGAGTATCTTATTAACAAGTAATAACTTGTGAAAGGGAAGTCTGGGAAGATAACACAAATTGGGTCACACAAGGAACTGTGTGGGACACATGGGATAATGAGGTAGTAAATACTATCTAGGAGGAGATAGTACAGGGATTAGTTCAATAATGGCATAATAACATACACTAACGTAGTACAATGATTTGGTCACTAATATCAGTCAGACTCTGTAATGTTTGCATCATGAAGGAAGGTTGCTAATTCATTTTCATTTGTAATATAGTACACACGGCCTACATTTGTTTTTCTTACTAGAATTTGTCCATCATGTACAAAGCACTGGTGAATTTTATCATTATTCTCACGTTTTAATTTTCTCACTCTGTACAGGAGGTTCTGTCGTTTTCTTGTGAGACTCATTTATGTATATATCTTTTTTGCTTTAATAGATGAACTTATTAGGTCTTTTTTTCTGTCTTGTGCGTGAAATGCTATGCATAGTATAAGTGGCTTTGGCATGCTGCTCTTATCTGTATTTTTTTGTACCTCTGTATGTGTGCTCAAATAAATAAATAAATAAATAAATAAATAAATAAATCTGAGCATAACACTTTTTCTCCCTTGGTTCCCTGGTAACCGTGATTCTTTAATTTCCGACACTCGTATTCGTCTCTCGACCTTCGGGGAGAGAGGACGCACGCCTAGTAGCTACACCTGCCCTCTGGTGGTGACCTTTAGCAACTAGAAGACAAAATGGCGTACCGAGTGGGACAGCGGATTAACACTGTTTGTATACAGCTGATACGTGGCACACTTACTGGAACAACGATGCATACATTGCTGCCTGCTATCATCAGGGACGCCTATGGTGTCCCCAACGAGGAAGTTTATGGTGTTGCCTTAAATGGGATGACCAGAGTATTCCTGAAACTGAATCATACCGGCATCTACGACAGACTTGTTGAAGAGTACCAGGAGAGGAAGGTGACAGTGAACTCGGCAGTGGAGGTTGTTCTGCATGACGTATCCAGGTACTATACGTGGGTGAAGGTGAGAAATGTCCCTTTCGAGGCGACGGCGTATAGTATACAGGAGGTATTCCATAACTACGGAAAAGTCCATTCGGCAACGATGGGAGTATGGACAGAGGGGCCATATAAGGGAAGACCTGAGGGTTCTTATACCCTCAAAATGACGTTGGCTAGGCCTATACCGTCCTATGTCATGCTGGTGGAGTCCAGGACGCAAGTCTTTGTACACTATGCCGGCCAGAGAAAGACCTGTCGACTATGTAGCTCATATGAACATATGGCAGCACAGTGTCCTAGAAGGCAGCCTACCAGGGCTCCTGGTACGTTGGCAGTGGAACAGAGACCATGTGAGTTGATGCCTGAGTTGGAAGAGGAGGAAGCAGTGACGAGTGGTAGATGGAGTGAAGAAGAAGAACGGGAAGTATCGACGGTCGGTACCTGTGTTACCCTCCCGGAGGTGACAGGGGAGGGGCCCCCATCGCCTGAGGGACGGGTGGACGTGGAAGAGTCTACCCAGGAGAAGTTGCTGGAAGCGGTTCTGCAGGAGTTTTTCGACGAGAAGGTGGCCGGGGAGGATGGTCCTGAGAAGTCAAGTGAGATACAGCTGATGGTTGAGCAGCAGGGACAGGTGAAGGGTCCGAGGAATGACAGAGAGGACATGGAAGTGGTGGTGGAAGTCCATCAGGAGGACGTGCAGGACGTAGATTTGTGTGTGAGAGCTCACGAAAAAGAACTGCGGGTGCTTTTGACCTCGATGAGGTTTTAACACCTGGGCAGAGACCCGGGAAGAAGTCATGGGTAGTTGTAGGGGAAAAGGCAAGCAGGGGAGAGGGTGTACCGGGGAAGATCAGTGGGGGGGCAAGGAGGGGCTGGAGGACAGGTTAGAAAAAAGGATAAAAATGGTACAGGTACTGAGAAAGGTGAAGTGAGTAAGATACAGCGGCATAGGGGTAAGCCCCCTCTTCTGGCAAATTCAAGTGTGTCACAATAAATGTCAATGGGCTTAAATCTGAGGTAAAAAAGGTTTGGTTAGAGTGGTTTTTACGAAGGTTTGATGTGGATGTATGTTTTTTGCAGGAGCATAACCATAGGTTAGGGAGTGAATTGAGTTTGAGGGGTTATAAAATGTTTGTCAGTAATGCTTTGCAATTAAAAGGAGGGGTAGCAGTAGCTGTAAAGGAGACCAGCCCATTGCGTGTCATGGGTTGGGAGGAGGGGGGAGGGGGAGGGTTGTAAGGGTAGATGGGCACTGGGGGGTGGGGAGAGTATGTTTCATTGGTGTATATATGCCGGCATGTAACAATGTTAGAGTCAAAGTTGATTTTGTACGTGATGTTTTGATGTATTATTTGCGAGGTTTACCTTCTATAACTGTACTTGGAGGTGACTGGAACTGTGTGATTAGGTATGGTGATGTGTCGCCGAGGGGGGCAGGATGTGTTTTAGGTGCACTAAGGGATGTGTTAAGGGATGTAGGAGTTGTAGATGTGGTGGGTAGGGGGGAGTATGGGGTGGAGCACACGTTCATTCGTGGGAATTATGGGGCGAGGTTAGATAGGATATATGTGATGCAGGGGATTGGTGTGGAGAGAGTGAGGGCTTTTGATGTCGGTTTTTCGGATCACAGGGCGGTGATAGCTGATCTGCGGGTGGATGGTATAGTACGCATATATGCTGGGTATTGGAAATTGAATGTGAGGCTTCTGCAGGAGGGGGATGAAGGCTCATCCTTTGAGGAATGGTGGAGACATTGCTGGGAGGGTAGGGATGGTGGGATGGATTTGCTTGACTGGTGGGAGATGCGGGCAAAGACAGCAATAGCAGAGTTTTTTAGGATACGTGGAAAGGAACAGGCAAGGTGGAGATATGGTTTGCAAAACTACCTGGAGGGACAGCTGAATGCTGTTTACGACGGGGGGGGGAGGGAAGATGTGCGAGGTGAGGTGGATGGCTTAAGGAGTAGGATTGAAGGATTGCATAATGAAAGGTTTAACGCGATTAGAGTTAGGGCAGGATTAGAGGAGGTGTTAAAGGGTGATCGACCATCAGGTTATGTCCTGAGAAAATTTAGGGAAAGGCAGATGGTGACTACCATAGCTCATCTAGTGGTCGCTGATGGGGGGGGGGAGGATATGTGGTGGGTCAAGGTCTTACTGATACAGATGATATTAGTGGTTATGCTGATTATTGGTTTAGGGAGAAATGGAGGAGGAACAAGGAAGTTGTCAGTGAGGAGGTATTTGGGGTTATGCAGAATACTATTGTATTGGGACAAGAGGAACGGGAAATGCTGGAGGGTAGTATTAGTGAGGAGGAGGTGGGGGAGGCGGTTTACGGGATGAGTCAGGGTAAGACGCCGGGCATTGATGGAATACCGAATGATTTTTATAGAGTTTATTGGGAATGCATTAGGTATGGGTTAGTGGAAGTCTTGAATCATATGTGGAGCAGTGGGAGGATGGGGAAGACCCAGAAAACAGGATGGGAAAGTATTGAATGATTATAGAGCAATATCCTTAATGTGTGCAGATTATAAAATTTATGCTAAAATTCTGGGCAATAGACTGAAGAAGGTTCTAGGATCAGTGGTACATGGGGGACAGTTTGGCATTCCAGGAAGAAGTATGAGGGACGGGCATAGTCACATAAGGGATTTTATTGAGGACTGCACCGGAGGGGGAATACTTGGATTAGATTGGGCTAATGCATATGATTGTGTGAATAGGGATTTCTTAAAAGTTTGTTTGGAACAGTTGGGTTTGGGGGAGAAGGCGGTGAGATGGGTGCAAACATTGTATGAGGGAGCAGTTATTAGGGTACAGGTTAATGGTAAGTTGGGGGACCCAGTACTGATGGAGAGAGGTTTGAGGCAGGGCTGTCCACTCTCTCAGTTATTGTTTGCCTGCGTACAGAATCCATTTTATGGGCTGGTGGATGAGGTGATGAATGAACATGGGATTAGGGGGGGTGGGCGTGTGGGTATTGTGGGGTACGTAGATGATACTACTGTGCTGGTAAGGCATGAGGAAGATCTAAGGAAAGTTGGTGGAATCATTCAGATTTTTGGGGATGCCACGGGTATGAGAGTTAATTTAATGAAGTCGAGACTGTTAGAGGTGGGGGATTGGGTGGGAGGGGGCTTGGGGGAGGGTTTGGGATGGTCAGTAGTGGACAGAATTAAGGTTTGTGGAATATGGTACATGGCGGAAGTGCAGGAGAGTAGGAAGATAAATTCGGAATTAGTTACGAGCAGGGTTTTGGGTAGGCTAGGAGGCTTAAGGGCTAGGGACGTAACATTACAGCAGAGAGTTTTAGTGGTCAACTCTCTGGTTTACAGTAAGGTGTGGGGTGTGGCTGAGGTGTTCCCTTTAAGAGCAGAGGATATTGCAGAAATCCAGAGGAAGGTTCTAAGGTATGTGTGGGGGTTTGGGAGGGCATGGTTGAGCAAGGACGTGGTGATGACGGAGGGGAGACGTGGGGGTCTTGGCCTGATGTCATTGGGTCATAGAGTAATGGCTTTATATATTAAACAAAGATATATCCGGACTGGGGGGAACAGAGGAGTCAGGGTAGGTAGGGTAATGGAGGATGCACGAAGATGGTGGTGTGGAAGGGATTTGCGGTATTGTGAGGATATGTTGAGGGTTTTATTACATGTTAAACAGGTGTCCACGTTAAAGGTCAAACGAATGGTGGGTGTTGTGGTAGGCAAGGGTGTCTTACAGGGACTTGCTGTATATCCAACATATGACTGGATAAGCATATGGAGGAAGTTTGGCTTGCTTAGAATACCAGCGAGGGTACGAGAGTTAGAATATCGTTTTCTGATGGGAATATTGGCCTCTAGGGATGTGTTATATAAAATGGGTCTTGTGAGAGAGGACTCATGCTTGCATTGTGGGGACATCGAAACGGCTTTTCATGCGGTATATTTTTGTCCCTCTTTGGAGGGGGTGAGGTTATGGATGGTGAGAGTTATCAGACTTTTGGGGGGGGGCAATGGCCATTCCTACGGGCCTTAATGTTGGATGTAACTGGGGTGACGGGTGATGTGGGTAGAGCCTTAATGTATGTTATGACGGATTATTTACATGTATCTTGGGGGATGAGGGAGGTTAGGGGAGAGTTGAGGATAAAAGCGTTAGCAGCGAGATTTTATAGAACTATGTGTAGGAATAGGCAAGTCTATGGTGGGAGGTGGGTAGTTAGCTTTTTGGAGGGTTACCGGAATCTCACTGTGGGGGGCCTTCTCCTCATGAACCCAGGGGGCGGGCAAAGGGTTGGTCTCCTACCGGGGGATACATGAGGGTGGGTTGGTTTAGGCTTCTTTGTAGTGTGGATGGTGGGAGGGTTATGAATAGAGTGGAAGGGAGATGAATGAGGATTTGGAATCTATGGTTATGTTCACTGCATACAGGATAACCTTAAAAACCATGATGACTAAACCTTGGGATCTCAGGTTTAGAGCAGAATGATGTTAAGATAGCACACAAGTTAACTTGATGTTTGTGAAGTGCTGTGACCCTGCACAGTTGCTTTGTGGGAAAAATTTTCTGCTATGTTTATATATGAAATCATGATCTTTGGCTTAGTCAATTTTATAATCACATATAATGACACCTTTTTCTATGTACCTAATCATGTATATGTAATGATATATGAATTATAATGAATAGTGAGGTATTAGGTTAGGAGTGGACAATTTTATTGTGCGATGCCCTTAATGGGGTTTCTGTGAGATTGTTAATTGGTTTTGTTCAATGGTGTTATTGGGGAAAAAATAAGGATGGAACATGTACGAACTTGTATGTCAATATTTTTAATTATGACTACTGTATGTGCATGAGGAATTTTTATTCCCATGATAACGCTCAGTATAATAGCATTGATAATAGGGAAAAGGGGGGGGGGTAGTATGTGCCGGCAAGAAGTAAGTGCGGCGAGTCTTTAGGCAATGAGAATTATAATTATATGCTAATTATTTGTTTATATATTATCTTTTCGACTGTTTATATAAATAAAAAAAAAAAAAATTCAGCAATGATGTACTAGTGTTTCAAATAGGGAGATAAGGTTTTTATGTCCTGTAACTAGATAGTTTTGATACCTTATGTTAGGAATTTGTTAGTTGTATGGGTTGTACTTGCATATATAATGTTATGTCTTTTACTTGAGGGTGTTTCCTGCCCAGTGTTTATGTGGGGAGTTCATTGTGATATGTACCAATGTAATGTTTATTGTAGGCTTTGGTTTGCCTAATGTTTAAATTAATGTTCTGCATAATTTTAATTTTTGTATGTTAAATAATATTTACTGTGCACTTTGTGCAAGGGGTCTAATTGTACAGAGTTGTGGGGGATTTATGTGGACACAGACATAAATTTTGAGTTTTTGGTTTTTGCTAATTTTTTTTGTTCGGTGCTGGAGCTCTCTCGCTCTTTATTATGTTAAGAGTTTCCTGCTATTTGCGGGAAGTATTATGTGGTATGTCTTTGCAATTTTATTGAAGGGTTAGGTTAGCCTTTGTTTAATTATTGTAATGTATAATTTTATCCTTCGTATGCTGCATCATATCATCTGTGTACTTTGTACAAGGGGGTTTTACTGTACTGTATAACAGGCATGAATTGTAGGTTTAGACTTTGTTAATGTTTTTTCTGAGCAGGTGTTATCCTGTTCTTTTCATTGTTCGGTGATGGTATATCCTTTAATACAATATGAATGTAACACTTGTGGTATGCTGTGGGGTTGATGGTAGGTCATTGTATTTGCAAACGGTTAATTATTGTGTTCTTTTATTTATTTATATCTTGTACTGTGTCCCTTTAAATAAAAATATAAAAAAAAAAAAAATTATGTAAAATCACAGTCACTAGTGAAATGGTTTTGAAGAATATAGACAGACTGAAGCAAAATAAGTCGCCGGGTCCTGATGAGGTTTTTTCAAGGGTTCTTAAGGAATGCAAAATGGAACTCTGTGAACCATTAACTAATATTTTTAATTTATCTCTTCAAACAGGTGTAGTGTCTGATATGTGGAAAATGGCTAATGTAATTCCTATTTTTAAAACAGGGGACAAGTCGTTACTGTCAAATTACCGCCCAATAAGCCTGACCTCAATTGTAGGCAAATTACTAGAGTCAATTATAGCTGAGATTATAAGAAGCCATCTCGATAAGCATAGCTTGATTAATGATACTCAACATGGATTCACAAGAGGCCGGTCTTGTCTAACCAATTTATTAACTTTCTTCAGTAAAGCTTTTGAGGCTGTTGACCACGATAAACAATTTGATATTATTTACTTAGATTTTAGTAAGGCTTTTGATAGAGTTCCGCACCATAGACTGTTAAAGAAAGTGGCAGCTCATGGCATTGGGGGAAAAGTGCTCTCGTGGATCGAGTCATGGCTCACTGACAAGAAGCAGAGAGTGTCCATAAATGGGGTTAAATCCGAGTGGGGATCTGTAACAAGTGGTGTTCCACAGGGATCAGTCTTGGGCCCGTTGTTGTTTATAATATATATCAATGATCTTGATGAGGGAATTAATAGTGATATGAGGTTCCTAAACCTGTATTCCCTGGAACGCAGGAGGGAGAGATACATGATTATATACACCTGGAAAATCCTAGAGGGACTAGTACCGAACTTGCACACGAAAATCACTCACTACGAAAGCAAAAGACTTGGCAGACGATGCACCATCCCCCCAATGAAAAGCAGGGGTGTCACTAGCACGTTAAGAGACCATACAATAAGTGTCAGGGGCCCGAGACTGTTCAACTGCCTCCCAGCACACATTAGAGGGATTACCAACAGACCCCTGGCAGTCTTCAAGCTGGCACTGGACAAGCACCTAAAGTCAGTTCCGGATCAGCCGGGCTGTGGCTCGTACGTTGGTTTGCGTGCAGCCAGCAGCAACAGCCTGGTTGATCAGGCTCTGATCCACCAGGAGGCCTGGTCACAGACCGGGCCGCGGGGGCGTTGACCCCCGGAACTCTCTCCAGGTAAACTCCAGGTAAACAAACGTAGACGTTATGGAACTTCAGGAGGATTTAAACAAACTCTATTCTTGGTCAGAAAAGTGGCAGATGCAGTTCAATGTAGATAAATGCAAGGTTCTGAAGCTTGGGAGTGCCCATAACCCTAGTACTTATAAGTTAAATAATGTAGAACTTAGCCATACAGATTGCGAAAAGGACTTGGGGGTTATGGTGAGCAGCAACCTTAAACCAAGACAGCAATGCCTAAGCGTACGTAATAAGGCAAATAGATTACTGGGATTTATATCAAGAAGTGTAAGCAACAGAAGTCCAGAGGTCATACTGCAGCTTTATACATCATTAGTAAGGCCTCACCTAGATTATGCAGCTCAATTCTGGTCTCCATATTACAGAATGGACATAAATTCGTTAGAAAACATTCAGTGTAGGATGACTAAATTAATACATAGCATTAGAAATCTTCCTTATGAAGAAAGATTGAAGACTCTAAAGTTACATTCACTTGTTAGACGAAGAATGAGGGGAGACCTGATCGAAGTGTATAAGTGGAAGATAGGTATTAATAAAGGGGATATTAATAAGGTCTTGAGGATGTCTCTCCAAGAGAGAACCCGCAGTAATGGATTTAAATTAGATAAGTTTAGATTTAGAAAGGACATAGGAAAGTATTGGTTTGGAAATAGGGTAGTTGATGAGTGGAACAGTCTACCTAGTTGGGTTATTGAGGCTAGGACTTTGGGTAGTTTCAAATTTAGGTTGGATAAATACATGAGTGGGAGGGGTTGGATTTGAGTGGGACTTGCACATCAGAGCTTATTTCTAGGGTAGCATTGAAAATTGGGTTGGGCAAATGTTTTGTTAGTGGGATGAATTGTAAAGGACCTGCCTAGTATGGGCCAACAGGCCGCCTGCAATGTTCCTCCTTTCTTATATTCTTATAAATACAAGAATGGGTGTGGGTGGGTGTGAGTTGGACCTGACTAGCTTGTGCTACTAGGTCTGATGCTGTGCTCCTTCCTTAAGTGGAAGTGACTTGACTAGGTGGGTCATTGGGATAATCCAGAGTGGAGAACATGGACCTGCTTCTCATGGGTCAGTAGGCCTGCTGCAGTGTTCCTTCTTCTTATGTTCTTATGTTATCCATCTCATTTTGGGGTATGTGCTGTTGCATTCTTCTGATCCCTTTCCTGATGAAACTTTTAATGAGAGTGCACTACTTGTGTATATTGGTATACCGTTTCAACAGGTCTTTGTTCTCTGCTGCATTATACTGCATCCCATATTTATCTACATAGGTGGTATACAGTTTGGTCTCCCGTGCATTCTGTATCTCTGATATTGTATTCTTGATCTCTTCTCTGTCACTGCCCATCTTGTTATTAAGTGATTTTAATGTTCATCATCTTTGGGGAGCTTCCCACAGTGACTCTCATGGTGATCACTTGGAGATAATTATTACTTCTCATCCTCTTCATGTTTTTTTTACGAGTGCTCTGACTCATTTTGACTCTCACTCAGTGTCTCTCTTGCATTGATCATTCTATCTGCTCCTCGTCAATTGCACTTGATTATGCTTGGTATGTTCTCCCAGATTTGCATGACAGTGATCACTTTCCTATTATTCTTACTTCCACCTTGTTGATAAATTAGACACATGTGCAACTCTTGGGTATCTTTATTGAGGAAACGTTTCGCCACACAGTGGCTTCATCAGTCCATACAAAGGAGAATCTTGAAGAACAGGAGGAGAATGAGGTAATCAGTCCCTCAACCTTGAGTCGATGTGGTCAGTCCATCAATCTTGAATAGAATACGGCATACGTGCTGAGAAGGAGCTTATAAACCGTTGGCAGGAGAGGTGCAGCAGTCATAGGTCGTGTAACATTTGTTCAATGTGGAAGTAGGTCGTGCCCAAGAATTAGGCAAGCGAAGAATTCCCAAGTATTAAGATCCCAAGAAGTTGCAGTGTCTGACAGGTTTGTAGATGAATGGTTCAGAGAACCGACATGTTGATAAATTAGACACATGTGCAACTCTTGGTTATCTTTATTGAGGAAACGTTTCGCCACACAGTGGCTTCATCAGCCCACCTCGTTGCCACCATTAACAATTTGGACAAGTGATTTGGGGCTTATATTCTCATATTACCACTTTGTGGGGACCCTTCTTTGTCCTCTATTGATGAGCTGGTGCACCAGTTTTCGACTTTAGTTTTGACTGCAGTGGCAAGTTCCATTCCTCATACCTCAGGTAGGCATTCTCAGACATGTGTGCCTTGGTGGTCTCCAGTGTGTGCCCTGCAATGCATTTGAAACATGCTGCATGGGGCTGTTATCAATATAATCGGATCGCAGATCATCTTTTGGATTTTAAGTGGGCAAGGGCAGTTACTTGTCATTCATACGCGATGCTAAATGCACTTGTTGGGAAGACTATGTTTTTACCTTTACCTCGACTTCTCCTATGTATGCGGTTTGGAAGAAGGTATGGAAGTTGTATGGCAAGTACACTCCAGACCCACCTCCTGTTTTGTAGGTTGCTGGTGTTAGTGTTGTGGAACCTCTTGAAGTTGCCATGGAAATCAAGAACTGTCTTTTTTTGTGTCTCCCAAGGGCTTCACCTCTGTCCCTCATTTCTTGATTCAAAGTCTGCCAAGGAGCAGTTACCCTTGGATTTCTCTTCTAATGGAATGGAGCCATATAATGTACCTTTTACTCTTTTAGAGCTAGAGTCCAGACTTTCCGCTTGCTGGTCATGGGAAACTGGGTCTGATGATATTCATATCCGTATGCTACAGCATCTTCATTCTACAGCCCTTACAGTCCTTTTGCATCTTTTCAATCTTGTTTGGATGTGAGGGATTCTTCATCAACAATGGAAATCTTCCATTGTACTACTGTTTTGCAAACTAGGCACTTCAGGGCTTGATACCTCTCACTATTGTGCCATTGCTCTGACCAGTGTAGCCTGCAAGGCGATGGAACAAATGGTGAATAGATGTCTGGTGTGATATTTTGAGACTCACAATTGTGGCTTTTGCAAGGGCCGCTCTAATTTGAACCTCTTGCTCCACTTAGATACTTATTTACGAAATTCCTTTGCTAATAAATACTCCATCCTAGCACTTGAAGGTATAATATCTAAGCTCAGGGCCACTCCTTAGGCCTCCACATTAATCTACCAAGCTTGCTTGTGCTTTCTTATCTGAAAGATATTTTTGTGTCCGTGTTGGCACCTCATTTTCCTCTGACTTTGTTCAGACCAAGGGAGTCCCACAAGGTTGTGTCCCTAGCAGTACCCCTTTTCTCTTGGCTATAAATGACCTACCTTCCATTCTTCCCTCACATATTTGGTTTTTGCTTCATGTGGATGACTTCACCATAGATTACACAGGTGCTGACTGTCACCTCTTAGTAGCCCCCATTCATGGATTTAAATTTTCTAGTGTATAAACCCATTTTATTACCTTCACTAGATGTCCTCTTGTCCCAGATTTTCTATTGTATTTGCACGGATCACGTATCCCAGAATGTGATATGGTTAAGTTTTTTGGCCTTGTATTCAATCGCTGGTTGACATGGAAACCTCACATTTCCTCTTTGAAGGCAGCTTGCCATGGTTGGCTGATCCTCCTTAAAATTGTTGCACATTGTTTGTGGGGAGCAGATCTCCGGCCAGTAAAGATACCCAAGAGTTGCACATGTGTCTAATTTATCAATGTGTCAGTTCTCTGAACCATTCATCTACAGATCTCTGGTCTCTACCACCACTTGTATTCTGCCCTAATCTTGTCAAAGCTGGATTATGGCAACCAAGTCTATTCTGCAATTCTTTCTAAGTTAGATCCCATTCATCATTTATGCCTTGTTGCCTTTCATTCATTCCCTGTTGAAATCCTCTATGCTGAGGTGAATGTTCTTTCCTTAGCCAATTGTCATCATACTCATTGCCTTCATTACTTTGTCCACTCTCATGACCTTCGGGTTCCTTCTATGTATAGGTTTGTCTCAGACTTTAGTAGAAGCCCATTAATTGATCGGCACCCCTGCTTAATCCATCTGTTTTCCTAGGTCTTTACTCACTCAGGTCTTCTCTCCACTTGTCTCCCTTGTATGTTCATAAAGCATCTGTCTTTTCCTTTCCTCCTTGGGAGGTTCCAATGGTTTGTGTCTGTTGTCCCCTACTGCTGTGTGTCAAAGATCTTCTACCTATGACTGCTCCTCACTCTCTTATTCTTGATCACTTCCGGTCGCATGTTCATGCTGTCACTGTTTATACAGGTGGTTCTAAATCTTCTGACGGTGTTGGGTTTATGGTGGTGTTCCCTGACGATGTTGTCCGGGGTCATTTGTTAGACTCGGCAAGTATTTTTACCATCAAGTTGTATGTCATCCTCATAGTGCTTCTCCATATTACATATATGTCTCCATTGGCTTTTGTTATCATTTTGGATTCCCTCAGTGCTTTACAGGCCATTTAACAATTTGATTTCCCTTATCCATTGGTCCTTCATATTCAACTTCATGCTGTGTAGATAGTAAAAACAAGGACTACTTTTTCTGTTGGGTCCCTGCACACGTTGATGTACAAGGAAATGAACAGGTGGATGCTGCTGCACGGTCTGTGGTGCATGATCATCTGGTTTCCTATAGAGGTATTCCATTCAGGGATTGTTTTACCATCATCTCTACCCTTTTCATGGCTTTTGGCAGCAACAGTGGTTGAACATGCACAATAACAAATTGCACTCTATTAAACCATTTTTGGGTTTGTGGCCATCTTCTTACTACTGTTGCCATACTCAGGAACTGTGCTCTCCCATCTCCACGTCGACCATACTCTCCTTACCTATGGGTATCTCATGGAATGATACCCTATCACTCTCTGTGAGGCTTGTCAGGCCTCTATTTTGGTTCTTCACTTTCTCGTGAATTTCCCGGTTTATCAGCGAGCTCACAGGATTTATCTCCATCAACACCACTGCCTTATTGCTCTTACCTTATCTTCCCTTCTTACAGATGGCGCTGCCTTTGACTTGCTATAACGATTTTACTTTTTGTCAGCAACTGCTTTACTATAGGAACTTTGACAAATATACCCTAGCATCCCTTCCAGCCCTTTTCTCCCCTCGCATCTGATCTCTTCTCCACCTAGCTGTTTATATTTCTCTGGCACTATTTCCTGCCTGGCAGTGCAGCATGGCCCTTGTCAGTTTAGTGCTTTATTTGATTATAATATTAATCCATTGTTCCAGTAGACCAAACTCATAGCAGTTTCACTAGAACTCCTTTACTTCCACCCAATAAAAATTTAGATTTTGCCACCGAAGTGGCTAGTTTGTTGTGCACCCCATATCCATCCTGTGGACGGTAGCGTGAGAGCATGTGGATACACAAAAGGCCTAGGAACTAGGCCCCAAAGGGTTAACAGGAATACATATGGATTTATATCTACATATCTATAGTTCACTTATCTGTTACAAGCAAATTTAGGAAATTTGCTTAGTATATCTGGCATCTTATTTTCATTAATAAGATATCTTGACATGTCACATAGGTTATTATACTGTCTGTCTCTGTATTCCTCAATAAGTGGACAATTAAGCACAT